>NW_024425230.1:22758845-22926017 GCF_017311325.1 Ursus maritimus | reverse complement strand
GGGGGGGGGGGGGGGGGGGGGGTGGAGCCAGAACGGGGAGGGGGTGTCAGAGCTGTAAGGGTCCCGCGAGATCATACACGTGGGGAGCCCTAGGTTCAGGGACGGGAGGGACAAATGATCCTGAAACCTTGGATCTTCGCGAGCTGCTAACAGCGGGCAGCAAGCACAACTCAGTGTAGAGAACCCGGTTCAAACCCTGGCTGAGCTCACTAGCTTGCTGTTGACCTTGGTCAAGTTACTTAACTCTTCGGTCTTTCCCCTTCTGTGTCAAATGGGGATAACGCAGGGCAGTGTATGGTGGGATTGACTGAGCGGGAATGCGTGAATTGCTCACCCTGCACTGCGCGGAACACTGCTTTCTCCTGCAATTCCCATTTTTGGGGATTGAGACTGACCCTGGGAGAAATGCTATGATTTAAGAGACCAGAGCACCATTCATTTCTATTCCAGGTAGAGTTCCTGGAGGCCAGGTTACTGCAGGACAGGAGGCTCGAGGCCCTACACAGGGCATAAGGACTGGGAGGCAAGTGCTCTGCCCTCAGACCACCGTCAGACAGACGCCCACTGGTTATAGAGAAGACGGGTGCCAAGCATCGCCCTGGCTGCTTGACCGTGCTGGGGGCGAGGTCTCAGAAAGCTCCCTGGGGCTCAGCCTGGATTGGTCTACTGTCCGGAAAAGGGAAGGACAGTGAGTTTCAGATGGAGAGCAGCTCAAGCAACCCAGAGAGGTGAGATGTGCTTAGTATACTAAGCCTACAACTGCCCGGGAGCTGACCACATCATTCAGCTTGTTTTAGAGATGAGGAAAATGAGCCACAAAGAGGCTGTGACCTACCTGCTCTGGGGCCACTCCACTTTTCCCAAGCCAGCTCTCCTAATCCCCTACCGGGGTGCTTCCTGGAGGCTTATGTCTAACTCTGAGGACACAATGATAAAACATTGGCCCAAATCGTAACACAGCCGAAGTTTTCCCAAGAGATGTCCTTACCTCTGACCTGGATGTCACCCTCTTCCACAACTACTCCTAGTCTTTGTCACTGTCCTTAAACGCTCTCTTCCTCCAGACAACAAACACCTCCTCTGAGCCCCCTTCTCTCCTCCCAGCCAATCCTGAGGCCAGCCCAGCGCCTCCATCACCACCCAAACCCAGCTGCATGAGTTTTGCCTTCTATCTTGTATCTTGAGCCCCTCTGGCTGCCCTCTGTCCTTCCCCTCAACCTAGGCACACGCACGATTATGTTCCAACGTAGAAATGTGCTCCCTGGGCCAGAGGCTTCTCTCCGTTTGCCACCTTCCTTCTCTCCTTTCTCATCCACGTTCTGTTTTAATGCCCGTGCTTATACTGAGAGATCCCAAATTACGGTCCCTAGCGCTGGCCTCTCCCCTTAGCACTGCCACCTGGGCATCCCACAGACACTTCACAGTCAACGTGGCCAACATGGAGTTCCTCGTCCACCACGAGACCATGCCAGCTTTCTCTCATCTGGTGGCCCCACCACTCACCTGACAGTCCAAGCCAGACACCTGGGAATCCACCTCAGTTCGGGCCAATCCCAGATTCCTCTGGTTACAGTAATCCTACAAACGTTCCTTTCCAAATAATTCTCAAGTCTGCACCCCCACCGTCTGTTTAGGTCTGTACAGTCTCCCATGTTCTACCCCCTCCCTCCTCTCTCTGGCTCTGATCGCACCAACTCTAGAAGACCTCACCTGACCACCCTCGTGTGCCTCCCTCACCCTCTCCATCAAGCTTTGCCTTCTTCATAGCACTTATAGCCAAGATTGTCTTGCTTACATGTCTGCTTTCTGCTCTGTGTCTCTCTCTCCATTATGATGTAAGCTCCTTGAGGTCAGGAACTTACCCATCTTGTTTATAGTTCTATTCCTATCATTTATATTAACAGAGGAAATCCTCGAGAAGTATTTGTTCAGTGAATGAATATTCAGATCATCATTGCCCAATGGAAATGTAATGTGAGCTACATGTGTAATCTTAATTATTTTTTTTTACGTAAACTCTACACTCAACGTGGGGCTCGAACTTAAGACTCCAAGATCAAGAGTCACACGTTCTACCAACTAAGCCAGCCAGGTGCCCCTGTAATCTTAAATTTTCTAGTAGCCCCATTACAAAAGTAAAAGGACACAGGTGAAATTAATTTTCATGATATATTCTATTTAACCCATATGTCCAAAAGGCTCCTGTTTCAACAAGTCATCAGTGTCAAAGATATTAAGATATTTTACTTTTTTTCATATTGTCTTTGAAATTTTTTTTAAAGATTTTTATTTATTTATTTGACAGAAACAGCCAGCGAGAGAGGGAACACAAGCAGGGGGAGTGGGAGAGGAAGAAGCAGGCTCCTAGCGGAGGAGCCTGATGTGGGGCTCGATCCCAGAACACTGGGATCACACACTGAGCCGAAGGCAGACGCTTAATGACTACGCCACCCAGGCGCCCCTGTCTTTGAAATTTTATGTAATTTACACTTGGAGTATATTCTGTTTCAGACTAGTCACATTTCAAGCACTCAACAGCCACACGTGGCAAGTGGCATCTATACTGGACTCATGGTTCTAGACTTACCCTCCTCTCATACTGACCTGGCTTCAGTTGTGCTCTCTGCTAGCTACTGTTAAGAATGGATGTGATGTTAAATCACTGATAAGCTTATTCAAATGTCCTCAGAGAGTCCACCGTGTTTCTAGCATTGTTCTAAGAAGTGGTCACACAAAGATGAATTATGAACACATCTTGCCCAAGAAGACCACAATCTGGTGTGAGAAAGGGTGATGTAAACAATTTCCATGAAAGGCATAAAAGATGTATGTACAGATTGCTATAGGAACCACCAGTTCTGTCTGGAGGAGTCAAGAAAAGCTTCAGAGAGGAGGTGAGGCTTACGCCCAGACTTGAAGAACAAGTAGAAGCTGGCTGAGCAGACGAGGAATGGGTGGGGCTTCCCAGGCGGTGGAGACAACACACGTGAAAGGCAGAAATGGGTGGGCGCATGACGCTTGGTGAACTTCAAGCCATTTGCTCTGGTTGAAAATACCAGGATGTCATGCACAAAGGGGCTGGCAGGAGGTGAAGATGGACAGGTGACCCGGGCCTCGATCTCGGAAGACCTCAAGTGCAGGGAGCATTTAAGATTTATGAGTGGGAGAGAGTACCATCTTTAAAGCCCTGCCTGGCAGCTGGTGTGGACCGCGGTTTAGAAAGAGGCAGGAGGCAGGAAGGCCAACTAGGAAGCTAGGACAGTGGCCCAGCAAGAGATGATGAGGACCAGAAGCAAAGCAATGTGAGGGAAGAAAAGGGGCAGATGAGAAAGATCCGAGTAGGAAGCATAAGGGGAGAAGGTCAGAAGGCAGGGACTGAGCACAGGTTCGGTTGGGGCATGTTGGGTTGCCAGTGCCCATGGGGTTCCCAGGAGGAGCTATCTCATAGGCAACTGGGGATACTAGCCTATGGCACCAAGAGAGGCACGAACTGCAGATACAGATCTGGGGGTCATGAGCTTAGAGGTGTGGCTGAATATCAAGGAAATGAATTCCCCCATCCCAGGAAGGGGGTAGAGTCAAGGAGAATAGTAACAGACACTGCCAGAGAGGGGATGGCGAGCCCTGCCACCAGCGGAGCAGCCCAAGGGCATCTGAACGCAGAGGCAGAAGCATCCAACAGCCCAACCGCAGGAGCTGTTCCCTCAGAGTCTGCAAGAGACGCTTGATAACAATTTCTCTTAATGCTGAAAATATGAGTGGTCAGAACACTTGTAGTTGAGGAGGCGGTTTGATAGGAACCCTCCCCAGAAACCTGCACAAACCCAGTGAAAATCATCTCATTGCACACACTGCTGTCCTCTGTAGACCAAAGTGCAGTTAATCCTTGAACAGTGTAGGGGGGGTTAGGGCCCCTCACCCGCACAGTCAAAAATCTGCATATAACTTTTCCCTCCCCAGAAACATAATACTAATAGCCTACTAATAACAGAAACAGCTGATTAATTCATATTTTGCATGTTGTATGTATCTACACTATTTTCTTAAAATAAAGTAAGCTAGGGAAAAGAAAAAGTTAAGAAAATCATAAGGGAGAGAAAATACATTTACAGAACTGGACTGTATTTGTCAAAAAACAAATGCATGTATAAGTAAATCCGGGCAGTCCAAACCTGTGTTGTTCAAGGGTCAAGGTATTTCCATTAATATGATCTCTTTTAACCTTCACAGCAGCTCTCTGAAGAATAGAGAGAGCCCTTTATGAATGGAGAAACTGAGGCTCTAAGAGGAGACATGACTTGCCCGAGGTCAAAAGGCTGAGAGAGAGGGTGAACCTGAATTCAGCCACTATACCCATGAATATATACCCAGTGTCTGAATCCAAGTCCCTCTACCCATGATGCCACGGCTAACCAAGCACCACGCTGGATGCCTTAGAAGTGGTGGATGGACACGTTCCAGATTCAGCCAGTCGATTCCTTGCCCAGGAAGCTGAGGACTGGAGTTCTATTCCATGCCGATCAGTAAGTATTAAATTCCCATCTTGAAAAAGGGTTGGATGTGACTTAAAAGGTATGCGGACAAGAAAGTAGTTTGGTTTTTTATTTCGTGGTGGGTTTGGGTGTGTGTATACTTTTTAAGAGCATCGATCTTGCAAAAGCCACGCAGAGTAACATCGTAGCTATGAAATTTGACTCCAAGCTTCCGGCAAGCAAGCAAAAATAGACCCATGGAAGTACTCACCGTTCTCTGGGGAGAAAGACACAGGTTTTTGTCACATTGGTTGAAAATATTGGACAAATCAGGAATTCAATTGAAGCAGCACTCACTGTGCCTGTTTCTGCCCCAGAGGGGAAGTGAAAGCAGAACATGAGGGAACTTGGTCATAGGAACTAAGAAAGAATGTCACGGGCGGGAGCTGAGGGTAGCACAGAACAACTCTTCTAAAGGAGTAAGGTAGACGTCAGCCCACAGGTCGCGCTGCCCCCAGCCCCAGAGCTCTTGCTCTGCACATGCTTCAGTTTTGCCCTTTTTAATCCTTCCTGTAAAGGTTGTGTTCGTGTTTGTATGAGAGGCTGCACACTCTAAACGAATGTGTGAGGGGTAATCAGACAGACTGATCTATGGGGTGTACAGGGACAGGACAAGTACCCTGAGAGTGACCAGGGTAAGACTGCTGTGGCCTTGCAGGGAGATCACCGGGATCCTGTCCAGAGAAGGCACCACAGTGATGAGTCCCTCGGAGAAACGCTAAGTTACTCTAAACACTAAGTCACACTAAACACTAGATTTCTCTTTGGTAACCATGAGTGCCCTGACAAGGGCTACAGTTAGCGACATGGATATTTTGGGGTGACAACGGCTGTCTGTCCAGGCATAGAGCAGATGCCAAATAAATGTTAACTGAAAACAAAAAAGGGAAGAGGAAGAAGGGAAGGTGGGGTTAAAAAAAAAGGAGGTGAAGCGATAGAGGGGGGAAGGACAGAAGTCTGTAGGAAAGTGATAAGAAAATAAAATGAAAGGAGAGATGAAATTAGGATATAAAATGTTTGTCAAAAGGTCTAGTGCAGTTGCCAGATGAGGTCTGTACCACTGTCCTGGGTTTCCTAGCAACCAAAGCAAGGAGGGAAACATAATAGCATTCACAGTATCCATAGGATAAAAACAGATCAGTTGTTCAGAAGAACTCCTCCATGGCTCCTCTTAAAGGGAACACTGTGTCATACAGCATGTCCTTAGCAACATTCCTACAATAAATATAGAATCAAATTCTGAACAGTTGTCTCTCAGTCCGATCTTAGTGCAGGTGATTGGCACGGCGCCAAAACCCACTCAGTACACTCAAGGAAAAGAATGTCACACAGATAAGCAACTCTCTGAAGGTTTGGCGTGATGCCGTGATACGTTTTGTATTTGGGGGCAGAGCTGGAGATCTCCTTCCTGACAGGCGCACCATCCCTCCCAGGGCAGCCATCACCCACGATCACTGAACTCTCTCCCACAGAGACTGAGCATCACCTCACAGACCTCCTCAATGGGGCACACCAGCAGGGTTCTTCTCACTTACCAACCTGAATCCATCTGCCAGCTCGGATCAAAGGGTATGCAGCAATATCCTTCAGACAATGCTCGAGGAATATCATTTCATATAATAATGTTTCCATCAATTGAAGCAATAGGGAGTTTGAAATTATAGGGGCTGGCAAGAAAGAAGAAAGAGTCTATGTTGTTGAGTAAGGACAGACATTATGGTTTGACAAGCAAATGGAGGGCAACTTGACATTCTTGCATGAAAGGGCTGAGCACTTGGACAAGGACTAAATCCAAACCCAAGGTTGCTGCAGTATTCAGACTGCTCCTGAGGGATGACAAAAAGTCATCCCTGGACAGAACTGATCAGAGGGGAGGTTGAGGGGCTTGCTTGACAATTAATTTCCCCACTCTAGGTCCCTCTTGAACCTCTGATTCAAGAGATGATGTAATAGGTAACATAGAATAATTAACATAATTAACTGCCCAATAAATGTGTGTGTGTGTGTGTTTGTGTGTGTGTATGTGTGTGTGTGTGTAATATTTGAGGGGAATGCTTGAGGGGCTTCATTGGTTAAGCATCTGCCTTTGGTTTAGGTCGGCCCTGGGTCAGGCTCCCTGCTCAGCGGGGAGCCTGCTTCTCCCTGTCCCTCAGCCCCTCCCCCCCAACTTGTGCTCTCTTTCTCAAATAAATAAATAAGAGAGAGAAAGAGCGAGCACATGCACGTGCATGTGGTGGGGAGGGGCAGAGGAAGAGAGAATCCCAAGCAGAGCCTGATGCAGGGCTCCATCTCACAACCCTGATATGAGGACCCCAGCCGAAACTGAGAGTTACATGCTCAACTGACTGTGCCACCCAGGTGCCCCCAATAACTATATTTTTTCAAGAAAGAAGAAATAATCCAGTGCTTGAAACAGGAAAGGGTACTCCTGGTCGACCAGAAATCTGAAAGATACCTAGAAGATTATGGTGGCTTCTGCTTTGGTGGCCCCATGAGCCACGCTTGCCGATGTTCATGCCCTATGGTTGATCTCTACCGCCTGGACTCTGGACTTGGCATGTGGCTGGCTTGCTTTGGCCAATGGGACCTTGGACAGCATAATTGAAAAAGAAGTTGGTAAGAGCTTACATGTTAGAGTGTGTCCTCTGGGGATACTGTCTTGGAGCCCAGCCACCATGCAGTGAGGAGGCCCAAGCAGCCACATGGAGAGGCGGATGTGGGAAAAAACCAAGGGTGCTGGCTGACAGCCTGAGCTGAGATCTCAGCCAGTAGCCAGCACCCACATGGAAGAAGTTTGGTTCAGACCTCCTTACCCTCCCAGCATCAACACCCCATGAAGCAAAACAGCTATATGGTCAACCCACAGAATCATAAAAAAATAACACATTTTTGGTGTTTTAGGCACCGAAGTTTGGGGTGGTTTGTCATGCAGCAGTGGACAACTGAAAACAGAAAGCAGAGATGGAGGAAGAGGAGAGGAAATGTAAACCTTGAACACCAAAACGCCTCCCGACGGAGACAAGGAGCAGGTCCAAGTTCAGAGTAATTAGATGCAAAGTGAAGGCTCTGGACAGCACTCAGGGAGGGGCAGCACCGAGAACTGCTCAGTCAGCCGGTCCTTCTCCGTCTCCAGGCACGAACATGGAGTAGCTGGAAGCAGGGTGTTCACACGCAGCATTAATCAGGAAGCCAGCTCTCTGGAGAAGGTGGGCAGTCTGCCTTGAGAATGTCTGAGGCAGGTTGTAGGGCCTGGGAATGAAGCAGAACCTGCTGGGACAACTGTGAGTCTCTAGCTTGCCTAACTACTTGCCTCTTGTCCTGGTACCCAGAAAGGTTTCTACATTCTGAAACTGCATGGGCATAGAACCCTCAGACAGCTCTGTCAGCTGAGAGAGACCGGATGCGGGCCAAAAAATCTGCAAAGGCACTCAGGAAAGCTACCCATGCTAATTTACATAGCCTTTCAGTCACATCTATAAACAGAAAAACAAGGTGCTAAATATATTAGGAAAATCCATAGCGTGGAAGAGGAGACTCACGTTGAATAGAAAAATTGACCTTGGAGGAAATAGAAGCAATTTAGGAAAGAAGAGAGGACTTTATAAAAATTGCAATTAATATCCTTAGAGAAACTTGAGGTGTGTCAGCTGAGGAAGGGGAAGGAATGGCCATCAGAAGGGAACAGAGAACAAGAGAAAGTTCTTGGAAATTGAAAATGGGATTGCAATAGCAAAAATTCAATTAATGGGCTGAATAATAATTTGGACGCAGCTAAAGGCCAAGCAGTTAATCTAGAATCATGGTATCTTGAAGGATGTAGAGCAAGAAAAAGAAAGAGGCAGAGAGTATAAGAGCATGGAGGAGAACCCAAGAGGTCCAGCATCGGTCTGATTAGGAAAGAATAGAGAAAGTAGGGAGAGAAAATAACCAGAGAAGGAACAACAATATTTTCTTAAGCTCAAGAAATGCATGAGTATTCAAGACTGAGAAGGCCCACTAAACAAAATTAAAGAAAAGACTAAACTCTTCCCACTAAGCTTTACCAACCTCCCTTACCCTGATCTACTCGTTGCCTTTTCCCAGAGCACTTTCCACCTGCTATCATGCTATACAACTTTCTTAACCATTACGCATATAGTCTGTGACCTGTCTTTCCCTGCTAAATTGTGAGCTCCAGGAGGACAGGAATCTTTGCCTGCTTTGTACCTTGTTCAGTGAAGCCTGGCACCTGCCATCGTAGGCATGAGTAAATATTTGTGTGGAATTGAGTTAAAATCCAGATAGACACATCCTGGTAAAATTTCATAACTCCAAATATAAACAGGAAATCCCAGAATCTTTGGGATTTCCTGCAAAAGGACTAGAAACAGAACTGTCATCTAGCATTAACAACAGTGGAGCTTGGAAAACAAGCAAGTTGCTCCAGTCTGCACTCTGAGAAACACTGTCCCAATCCATGGCTAGAGACAGACGACACCTGCGAACCTAAATTAGACATCGGGAAGAGGCCCAGTTGATCAGCAGAGGAACCTGAAGGGAAAGTCAGCCATTTCCCCAGAACATGCCGGGAGCAGAAATTCAGATCTCGAACAGCGGTATAGGATGGGTATAGTTTTACAAGGGAGAGTTCTCCCCCTACTCTGAGTTCAAGCCGTGACACATAAGCTTCATTTTTAACTATTAAATGATGGGAAGTGTTTTGCTGGTTCAACCTTTTATCACAGGTGTGTGCCTCCTTAGAAGTTCCAGCTGTCTTCAGGGATGTCAGTTTCAACCTTCTGCATCCAATGAACTCGAAGCCGGGCCTCCCAGCCTGGTATAGACATAAAAAGCAAGTTTTCAGGTTTTTGAAATGACAACCTCCCGAGAGCTGCATGGACCTATCACTCACAGACTTCAGGGCCGCGAGTTTGATTTCTTCTTAGCCTCTGGGGGCTTTGCTTATGTTTGTGCAGGTCTGGCCATGTGCTTAAGTGATTCTGTTATACAAATTATATGTGAGTATTTTCATGTTTTTTAGTGGGAGAGTTTGCACTTTGGTCCGGATAGCTCAGGACTTCAAAAAAATTAAGCTATCAAATAACAGGTGCCCCCCCAAAAGGGCATTTTCAGAAATCAAGTTCTCAAAAAATCAACCTCCCTTGAGCTTTTTCTCAGAAAGCTACTGGAGAATGTGTTCCACTCATACAGGGAAGTGTCCAATGCAGAGGAGGACATGAGATTCAGAAACAGAAGCTCCAGCCCATTAATAGGGCCAAGGGGTCCCCGGGATGAGGGGTAGCGGCTGTGTAGCCTGGAGAACAAACAACTCAGCTTAGGGCAGGAGGAAGGCAACTCCAGGAGAGCCGTCTCTAGAAAATTATGGAATTGTTAGGTGACCGAGTGTTTTGTGTGAAGGTATTTAGAGAGGAGAAACAACAGAGTTTGAGGCTAAAGTAGTGAGAGGAAGTCGAAACTAAGCACACCGTCTCATTTCCCCATAGTAGAAAGTCAGTAAATAACATCGAAACCTGAACAAAATCACGACATAGCAGTGTCAATGTGTTACTTGGAAATATGCAAGCAAAAGCAAGCATTGGAGGATGTTGCCTTTGGAAGCAGAAATCAAGGGTGGGAAAGTAGGACAAGGGACTCCTGCCTTCATACCAAGCCTTGCAAATCTACTCTCATTCAATACATGTATAACTCTGATAAAAATAAATGAGTAAATAGAATGGGTATGATAGCATAAGACACAATACTCATTTCATTGTTGAGTTTTGCAGCAAGATCCAAGACAGGCATCTTTGTGTAAGTGTTCAAGAGATTACTCAGTTTTTCAAAGGCAGCTCTCAATCCTTTGATGTTCGAATCACCATCTTCGAAGCACACATCACATCTTCATCTTTGCCACTTTGTTCTTCATTTGTTAATTGGTTTTATGATCAAATTCTTATTTGTGAATAAGTCTTTCTCCCACATCGCTTTCATCAACTTTATGAAATTCTGCAACCCAACAATCCAGGAGAGGCAGAAAAAAATGCCATTGACTCAATGGGCCCAGATAGCCTTTGAGGCTAATCCAGTAGGGACCATTTTCATACTGAACCAGTTCATTAGTGAACATGTAGAGGGTTGATGACTTTTGCCACTTTACATAAACTCAAACTATGGGGTCTTGAATAACGAATACTCCATAAGAATTCTGTTAGTGGTGAAAACTGTCTTAATGGTCACATTCACAGCTTGCTCATTGGTTCACCACCTGCTTGATGCCCAGAGTGGAAGAAACTGGCCTAAAGGTGGGCAACAGAAAGGAGAGGGGGAAGGAAAGATCGGTAAGGACTACACAAGCTCTACATTTTACGACCAGCTCCAAGCCCTGGTGAGCTAGCCGAATGCCTATGCAAAGGACCAAATGTAAAACCCATCCATTCAATACATGTTTATTTATTGAATGAATACAGTGTGCTGCACCCTGTTGTAGGCACTGTGGTTATAAAAATGGGAAGTCTGAACAAGTTACCAACCCATTCACAATCTAAGTCTCAGCCCACTAAGTCAATGATCACAAAGTTATACTTGAGAAGGACAAAAATAATAAGGTTCAAAGGCACACAGAGGAGGGAGTGATTAATTTGGCCAGGGAGGCAGGCGAGTCAGAGAAGTCTTCTCAGGGGAAGTGATCCCTGAAGGACCAGGGCAGAGAGAGCATCTCAGAAAGAAGTTCCCTAGAATAGAAATAGAAAGGAGAGGCTAATTAGGACTCGAATCCTCAGAGCTTGTGGATACTTGGATGTGAGGGGCAGGGACCAGAGGAGAATTTAGGAGTGGCAGCTGGCTGGGGAGAAGGAAGGGACAGGGACCTACCTAGGAGGCTACGATATAGTGAAACCTGTTGGGGTTCTTCGCTAAGGCTCAAAGACGGTCCTCCTCCCTGGCGCTTATTACTGCTCAAATAAAATTAAGTTTTATAAACTAGGAAAGAAAGAACTGCTGGGCAGTCATTGTAAGAAATATCAGATCTATTATATGCTTGACACGTTGTATTCTGTGTCTCTCTTGATCCTCAAGCAACCCAACTGGACGGCCTTGCAGTGCTGTTAGGAGCACTTTGAGTTGCAAGTGATAGAATGTGTAACTCATGCTGGGCTTCAGCCATGAAGACATTTGAAAATCTGACATAACAAGAATCCTGGAGAAAGAAGTTTCCCTGTGAGCTGCAGCAGCTCGAGGATGTCACTAAGGACCCAGCTGCTTTGCATCTTCCTAATTCCCATGCTCAGCACAGAGGCTTTTCCCTCTTAAGCTGGTCAACACGCAGCTCTTTCCTCTCTCGGCTTTTATTTTTTATGTTTTTAGATGTACTTATTTTATTTTTTTTTAAAGGTTTTATTTATTTGAGAGAGAGAGCACGAGTTGTGGGGGAACAGCAGAAGAAGAGGGAGAAGCAGGCTCCCCCCTGAGCAAGGAGCCTGATGCAGGACTTAATCCAGGACCCTGAGATCATGACCTGAGCCAAAGTCAGACACCTAACCGATTGAGCCACCCAGGTGCCCGAGATTTAATTTTTATTTTTAAGTCATCTCTACACCCAGCCTGGGGTTCGAACTCACAACCCTGAGATTAAGAGTCACAGGCTCCACCGACTGAGCCAACCAGGTGCCCCTCTTGGCTTTTATTTTTGACTGGACTGCAAAATGCTTCCCACGAGGCTGCTCCCAGACTTCTTCCGTCTCATTGGCCAAGCTGGTTGTGTGCTCATTTCAGAACCAATTGCTAGTGGAAATGGCGAGACTTCAGCCCATTACAGTTTTTCTCTGAGGCCGGGTCCCTTCCTTCTAGGTGTTGCTGCCCAATAGAATCGGGTCTTACAGACCAGAAAGACGAGATGAGAGGTGGGTAGTGGTCTTAAGTCATATTTCCTGCCTTTAAGACCCAGGCGGGGCAGGGGGGTGGGGAGACAAAAAGAAATGACCCAAGTCAGCTTCCTCCTAAACACCTCTTGATAGCCCGTACCATGGGAAGGAAAACAAAAAGGCCTTATCTATGCAAGCCACTTGCCAGGATATAACTGGTCTATTTAAGTTCCTTATGGAAAACATGCCGGGAAGGCATGACTTCGTGGGGCCTAGCCTCCGGAAAACACGAGCTTCAGCTGGGTCATTACCGGAGTATAAAATGAAGCCGTTTCCTGACCCCTTTGTGTCTGCAGCGTCCCACGTGCAGCACTCCTGAGCACTAATGTTCGTTCTGGGCCAGGGCGCACCTGTGCGTGATGAGGAAGGACCTGGAGCTACACCGGGCATCCCAGACTTCTTCGTGCCTCGAGTCTCCAAGTTTCCCGTATCTTTGGAATTACGAGAAAAGGCCAGTCCTGCACGAGATCTCTGATTGCGTGTGAGTCTGACGGAAAAACCCCGACTTTCTGTGTTCTCTCAGGTAGGTGAATTGCAATGTTGTTATCCTTGTTTGAGAGATGAAGCGGCAGCTTAGCCAGGTGAAAACCTTGCCCACACTCACCTCGCTAGCAGGAGCAGACCAGGACAGGAAGCAGGGCTCGGGCACTTGTAGCCAGAGCACCCCGCTGAGTCCAGGACAGAGGTGCGAGCGCATGGCTTCCCTCAGCTCTGAACACGGTTTATGACGTACAGAACACAATTCTGTTGCATTCGGACATCAGTTGGTCTATTGAGGCCACAGGATAAAGTCAAACAGCCAGACATTCTTTCCACTTGATTACCAGGATTTCAGCTGGATTTTTTTTTTTTTAAACCAGGTCATAGCAATTCACTTTAGAAGGTGTTGAAGGAGGGAAGGAAATGTCATTGGCTCGGTCTGATGTGCTCGTGGGACTCCAGTAGGCACATTTCTAGAGGACATTTGGATATCCAAAACAAGGGTTATGCTAAGAAGAATGATCAGGGATGAAGACAGGGGTGGAGGAATCGCCCACATTGGCTGAAATCATGGGAACAGATGAGGTTGTGCAGAGAGTGAGTTGGGGGGGGGGGAAGGGGAACTAAGGATAGAGCCCTGAGTAATATCAATGCTGGCTGGGGACAGACAAGGAGCTCCTCATGCAAGAAACTGAAAAGGAAAGATTGGAGAGGTATGAAAAAAAAAATCACAAAACTGCAGCACAAAACCCAGGCAAAGGGGGTGGTCACATATCACACCCAGCGAGGTCAAATGAAGTGGCTGGAGAGACTCACTGGACTTGGCAGTTGGAAGATGACCAGTCAACGGCCTGAGGTGCTCGGGGAGCACTAGCCAAAGCCAGACTGTTGTTGCCTGGGGAATGGCGAGAGATACGGATGTGCAGTGAAGATTCTGTGATAGGAAGGAGGAAGAAAGGGGGCCACTTCAAGGCTGACAGAGGGTTGAGGACATCTTTTCTGTTAGGGGACATACGTAAATATTTGTGGGTACCAGGAGAAAGTGCCAGTAGGAATGGAGACATTGAAGTCACCAGAAAGAAAAGAGATAGTGAGGCCAGATAGCGAGGGCATGAACTCGAGAGCAAAAGCCGAAAAATCAGCCTCAGAAAGAAGGTTCGTTTCAGGGGCCGATGGGCAAGTAAGAAGCAGACCTACTTAGAACTGGGTTAATCTCCTTTCTGTTGCTGGGAAATGAGTAGAGAGGGGCAAAGTTAAATGAAATGTCTTCACATCATCAGCCTGGTCTATATTTACTTTCCTGTAACCAGAGAGGCGGCGTGTCCTGGGGATGCGGACTCTGAAACCCAGCCTGCTGTTTTGAATCGCATTTCTGGCCATGACACGCTTTTTCGTGGAAGGTCCTATTTAGATCCCTGCAGCAGAGTCTCAGCAACTGCTCAGTCCCTGCGGCTTCTCTCAAAGGCTCAGAACGTGTGGGGCAGATCATCCCAGCTCCTGAATGTCCTTGGAGCCCTAATACTATTTTTATGAACATGACAACAGCTTTGATAATGGGGGTATACACTGGACTAATTTGGGTTTGTTATCTTATTCTTGATTGCATCAGAATAGTACATGAGACAGCTGATAAGGAGAGTACAACGGGACAGTTAAAATAGATTGAAAAGGGAAAGAGAAGCCACAACAGTGACAAAAATTCAAAGACTGTTTAACGTGCCATGGTAATTACGGGAATGTAAATGCAATTTGAAAAATGAGGCACCCTCTATTAAATAATCAAAAGCAAATTCAAATGATCCAATCTGTGTGGGGTAGACTTTAGGAAAAGAGCGATACAGAAAGTGCCAGTGAACACTTAAGTTGGTTCAGTTCTCTGAATAATTGCTAACGTTTACTGAGCATTTACTCTGTATCAGGCACTGTTCTGATGTGTCTTCATCTAATCTTCACTTAACTCTTTGAAGTAGATTATGTCCCTATTGTCATCTTGATTTTCCAAATAAGGAAACTTTTCCAAAGAAAGAAACAGAAGAGTTCAGCAAATTGTCCAAGGTCATGAAGCAAGAAAGTGACCAAGCTGTGATTGAAACCAGGCAGCTGGATTTCAAAGCCCTTGTCCTTAACTAATACTCTATACCAGCAGGACCCCTTTACATTCTTAAAGATTAGCAAGCCTTTCATGATAAAAGCACTCAACAAACCCAAAGCTAGTATACTCAACAATAAAAGACTGAAAACTCTACCCCTAAAATCAGGAACAAGACAAGGATGCCTGCTTTCACCACTGCTAGTCAACAACACTGTACAGGAAGTCCTAGGCAGAGCAAATATGCAAGAAAAAGAAATACAGGCATCCAAATTAGAAAGGAGGAAGGGGGGATGGAATTAAAGGAAAGGAGGAAGTAAGATTATTTTTTAAAGATTTATTTATTTTAGAGAGAGAGAGAGAGAGTGGAGGGGGTGGGGGCAGAGGGAAAGGAAGAGAGAATCTCAAGCAGACTCCATGCTGAGCATGGAGCCTGACGCAGGGCTGGATCTCACCACCCTGAGATCACAACCTGAGCCAAAACTAAGAGTCAGATGCTTAACTGACTGCACCACCCAGGCACCCCAGTAAAATAAATTATCTTTATTAACAGATAGCATCATATATAGACTATCCCAAAGAAGACACCCACAAAAAACCTATTAGAGCTAATTAATGGATTCAGCAAAATCATCGTATACAAGATTGACACACATAAATCAGTTGTATTTCTATATACTCGCGATGAACAATCTGAAAATAAAATTTCTTTAAAAACCAATTCCACTTATAATAGCATCAGAAAGAATAAAATACTCAGGAATCAGTTCAGCCAAGTTGGTGTTAAGACTTGTGCACTGAACACCACAAAACATTGCTGAAAGAAAATAAAGACCTAAATACATGGAAAAGACATTCTGGGTTCAGGAATTACAAGACTTAATGCTGTTAAGATGGCAATGCTGCCCATTGTAAGCTACAGATTCAATGAAAACAATGAAAATCCCAATGTTCTTTTTTTGCAGAGATTGACAAATTGATTGTAAAATTGATAAGGAATTACAAGGGGCCCTGAATAGCCAAAATAATCTTGAAAAGGAAAAGCAAAGCTGGGGGACTCACATTTCCCAATTTCAAAGCTACAGGAGTCAAGACAATTTGGTACTGGAATAAGAACAGATATATAGATCATTGGAATAGTATTGAGAGTGCAGAAGTAAGTCCAAAAATCTCTGGTCAACTGGTTTTCAACAAAAGTGCCAAGACCATTCAATGGAGAAAAGAAGTTTCTTTAACAAATGGTGCTGTGACAACTGGATATCCACATCAAAAGAATGGAGTTAGACCTCCACCACACACAATATACAAAAAGTAACTGAAAATGAATCATAGACCTAAAGGTGAACGCTAAAACCGAAAACTCTCAGAAGAAAACATAGGGGTGAATCTTCATGAGTTTGCATTTGGCAAGATATTCTTAGAAATGACACCAAAACCACAAGTGACAGAAGAAAAACAAAACCAATGGACTTAATCAAAATTAAAACTTCTGGGCATCAAAAGACACTACCAAGAAAGTAAGACGACAACCTACAAACTTGGAAGAAATATTTGTAAATCATATATCCGATCAAGGTCTGGTATCTGGAATATAGAAAACTGTTACAACTCTATAACACAAAGGCAGCCCAATTTAAAAATGAGCAGAGGATTTGAATAGACAAATGGCCGGTAAGCACATGAAAAGATGCTCATCACTAATCATTAGGGAAATGCCAATCAAAACCACAAATAAGATGCCACATCACACCCACTAGGATGACTACAATCAAAAAATAGGAAGCCACAAATGTGGAAGATGTGGAGAAATTGGAACAGTCCTACATTGCTGGTGGGAATATAAGACGATACAGCTACTCTGGAAAATACGTTGTCACTTCCCCGAAAATGAAACGTAGAGGGGCGCCTGGGTAGCTCAGTGGGTTAAGCAACCAACTCTTGATTCGGGCTCAGGTCAAGATCTCAGGGTCCTGAGATGGAGCCCCGTGTTCGGCTCCGCCCTGGGCCTGAGGCTGCTTAAGGGTCTCTCTCTCTCCCCCTCCCTTGCCCCTCCCCTCCGCTCGTGCACGCATGCGCTCTCGGTCTCTCTCTAAACAAACAAACAAAAATTATATGTAGCATATCATATGATCCCATAATCCTTCTCCTCTCAGACTTTCCAAAGAACTCAAAACGCATATCCCAACAAATACTTGTACACAAATGTTCACAGCTACTATTCACAGTAGCCAAAGGGCGGAAACAACCCCAATGTCCATCCACTGATGAAAGGATAAAGAAAATATGGTCTATCAATCATACAATGGAGTAGAAAAAAGAATGAATTACTGATACATGCTAATCGTGTGAACGAACCTCAAAAACATTGTGCTAAGTGAAAGAAGAGTCACCGAGTGGGCGATTTCCTTGATATGAAACGTCCCAAACGGGCAGATCCATGGAGACGGAACGCTGATGCCCTACGGTTACTAGGGGCTCAGGGGAGGGAAGAATGGGGAGTGACTGCTGAATGCACATGGAGTTTCGCTCTGGGGTGATGAAATGTCAAAACTAAAAAGAGAATGGTCGCACAATAGAACGAGTGTGTAAACGCCCTGGATTATGCACTTGAAAATGGTTAATTTTATGATTATGAATTTAACCTCAATTTTTAAAATGTATTCATTTAAGGAAGTATTGAGGGTGTGCACGAGCCTTTGTTTATATGGGTTATATCTATCAATATTTGTTGTGTTAGGAATCAAACCTGGGAAATATAAAATATCTTTAGTCATTTGTTTTAAAATAAGAACAAAAATGAATATATAGAAATAAATACGTAAAATTTTAAAATAAGAGCAAAATGCTTTCATGGAAAATAACTGTATTTTCCACAACAGAGATTAGTGAAAAGAGTGGTGTTGTTTTACATTTTTAAAAACCTCTCGAATGCCTGGCTTCACGGAAGACAGCGGATTCTCTCTTCTGCACTCAACCTGTTAAAATACCCCACTGTCAGGCAGCTTTAGGAAAGCCTCAGCCAGCGCTCCTGCGACAGTGAGTGTGAAGAAGGTAAACTATGTCTGTGTTACTGTGAAAGTAGTTTTGACCTCACAGAACCCCTGGAACCCCAAGAACCCCTGGGGCCCCGATCATATTTAAAAGCTGCTGCTGAATACTGTGTAGGAAGCGACAGCATCATGGGCATAGGACTGGTGCAGTCACACAGGACCCTGTGCTTGGAGAGCCCTAAGTCTGAGATATTATGCTCTGCAGTCCCCATCTTAAATTCCTAAGAATTTTGTCTTTGAATTTATGTTTTGTAGGTGAAGTCTGATGGGACAGTGGGGCATGCACTGAGGCTCAGAGAGTTGGCTCGTGCACTGTCCCCCTCCTGCTGCCTCCCTGCTTCCCAGGGACCAACTTAAGCACCTGTAACTCTCTCTGGTGCCCTGGGCCTTACCTGGCCTCCCCTCCCTGCTCCTGCCCAGCAACCACTGTCATCCTCATCCATGGTGCGGGCCTTGGGTTAGAATGGGAAGGATCTGAGTTGGGCACACACACCCCGTGCTGATTCAGGCGAAGGCCTGGCGGCACCTGATCTCACCCAGGAGTGGAAATGCTGTGATGCATTCAGCAGACAATTCACAGGGTAAATCCCTCACCCATGGCACTCACCAAATCCTGGCACAAAGGTTGCAGTGCCCTTGGGTGCCCATCCTGATGGCTTGGGGCAGCAGGTCTATGGGAGGGGAACATCCCTGGCACCACTCAGGTGGCTGGCTGGAGGGAGGATGCTGGCAGCTGGTATGGTCCTTACCTGCTGCTGGGGAGATGGGCCGTGGGGGCACCTGTGAGGTGGGCACTCAGCCTGCCAGTATCCCTGTGCTAGGGATAGGCACGTTAAATTAAATAGCAAATAGAAAACACCAGGACAAGTGAAGAGAGAATAAGAGGGAGAGACAGTGGAAAAAATAAAAAAGCTTTTCATTTGAGTACCTTAGTGGTACTTCTTTACAGCTTTTTGGATCAAGTTCTGCATTTTCATTTTTTAGGGGGCCACAAATTATGTAGCTGGTCCTGTATACAGTCTCTGAGGAAATAATTAAGAAGACACCTGAGTGTTTCTGCCCTCTGTCCTAATAAAGCTACAAAAGTAAATTATCCCGAGCAAATGAATTCAAAGGGCAAAAAAGCTGCAAATTAAGGCACTTAGATGTATTTCTTATTCTAACACAAATACAACCTAAATGATCAGTAATAGAAAAATCACTGAGAAGAATTAGTTTTTCCTTTACCTTCCAAAATCTGCTGCTCTCCTGAGTTTCTTTCTCTCATCTCTGTCCACTGAAGAGAACTAGAAATAGCAACCAACCCAGAATAAGTGAGCTTCCTTAGAGGCCAGATTCTGGTTTCTAAATATATTTCCCACTGAAGGGAACTGAGGTTCCTTAGAGAAAAGGCTGGTTCCAGGTCTGGGGCAGCAGATGCACATCTTGCATCAGATCCTCCAAAGCAAGGGAGTTCTCAAAGACTACTGTCCTCGTGTCCTACGATTCAGAAACCCAGCACTTTGAGCAACGACTGACAATGAAAATGCCTAGACACCAAAACTGAAAACAAGCCCGGGGGGATAGGTGGAATGATGACCGTGGAACAGTGTTCGTTGCCTGCATACCTTCCGTATTTGAAACTTGATGGCAAGGACTGTCATTCGTCTTCTAAGATTTATTTATTTATTTTAGCAGGGGAGGGGCAGAGGGAGAGAGAGTCTTAAGGAGACTCCATGCTGAGTGTGAAACCCAGTGTGGGGCTCAGTCGTCTAATGACCCTGAGATCATGACCGGAGCCAAAACCAAGAGCTGGACACTTAACCAACTGAGCCTCCCCAAGATGGCCATTCATCTTCTAGAGCAAAACCTGGCACATGGTTATTGTTTGGGTGGGTTAGATAGATGGTCGGATGATGAATAAATTGACAAAGTAAAAGAAACAATTAAACTGTTTTACTAATGAATAAAGGGATGATGGTGGGAGTTGCAGTGCCAGGAGATTTCTTCTCAAATTCTATTCAAATACCTAGAAAAATTCCTAAAACGAACTATTTTCAGCAGCAATGAAAGTTTACAAGTTGAAAAAAGTCAAAGAAAAATCAGAAGAAGAGAGCTGCAAATGTAGTCACACTAGAATCAAGAGTGCTGCAGAAATACAGCTCCTTTATTTATTTTTAAGTGATCTCGTCTTTCCAGGTCCCACTGATCAGATGACAAGGAAACAAATGTATTCTAGTCTATTCCAGTACAATTAGTCCAAGCCAGGAATGTGACCGATCCCTCTAAGTCAGACTGCCTCAGAGGCAAAATGACTCAATCCATCACCCACGCACCTCTCCAGCTTATCTCTAGGAGAATTGGGGTTCAGGGAAGGGGCCCCATGTAACCTCAAGATTTTGCCGCCTCATGCTGGCCCTTGGGTACGTGTGACCAGTGACCACTGAACTGTAATTGGCCTGGGCCCTGGCTTCTGGTGTCCACAGCTGACCCTGCGATTGCTGTCACCTATAGTCCAGTCTTGTTTCTCTTGGTTGGAGCCTGAGGGTTGCTCTCCAGCTGGCCCTACCTCACCTTGGCTTTCACTGACCTATGGGCTCCACTGAATCACTATCACATTATCTGTCTGGCCCCTGACCAGGAGGTCCAGGCAGTGGGGTCACCTTACCCTCATCCCTTTAGATCCATGGCGGGGCCGCTGGCTCTCAATCCTGCATTCCTGGGGGCTAAAAGAAGGTCAGGAGTGAACATGGCATCTTCTCCCTAGCCACCCTAATTTTAGACCATTCACCTTGATAAAGAGGGAAACATTCACCCTTTCTTGCTCCAGGAAGATAAGCCTTCCGTTCTGGAGAGAGAAGGCTACAAGGGAACATTATGTAAGAGGAAACTAAAACACAACCATTTATCATGTGCAAAACATTGTCACCAATATTCAGGCAAACAAAAACTCATCTAAGGAAAATGACAGTAAAAGCCGGTAAGATCCTAAGGAAAACTTCTTGACTAAACCATCCCGATGAAATGCAAGCATTTGGAGAACAAATCTCCAACATTTTTTTGGAAAACTCTAATGGAGTCTAACCTTCACTGAAACCTGCACAAATCCTACGTGTGTAGTTTAGTGACTTTTCAAAATGGGTTCTATGCCCCATTAGTGACAGCCAGATCTAGAAACAGAGCATCAACAGCACCAGAAGCCCACCTCATGCCATTTCCATTGCTTGGCTTCTCACGCCAAAGATTAATTTCTTGGTTCTGATCTTTACATATGCAGGATCATACATCACATACTCCTTGGCGTCTGGCTCTTTTTATGCAATATTAGGTTTGTGAAATTCCTCTATTCTGTTACATGTATCGATTCATTTAGTGTAGATTTCCATTGTATGAGTATGCCACAATTTATATTTCTGTTCTACTGAAGAGGAACACTAGCCTCTAGTTGTTATTACAAATAGTACTCCTATGAACATGTCTGGGCATGTCTTTTGGTGAACCTGTGTACATATTTCTGTTGGAATTATCCCTAGGAGTCGAATCTCTAGGTCATAGAGTATAGGTGTGTTCGTCTTTGAGAAATAATGTCAAATGGTTTTCCAAAATGATTGTGTGGATTTCTCATGCCCATCAGGCTAGCCTGAGCATTCTGATTGTTCTTCATCACTGCCAACACTTGTTATCACCAATTGATTTGTAGATGTTGTGCCCCCGGGGTAGTGTATCTTACTGTAGTTTTAGTTTACATTCCCCTGAGGATGGTGGTGTTGAAAAGCTTTTCATGGGCTTTTGACTTTTGCATTACCTCATTAATGAAGTGCCTATCCAAATCTCTTGCCCATTTTGTATTCAGTTAGCTTCCTTTCTCTTATCAATTTATACACTTGGGAGGATAGTCCTTTGTCAAATATACGTGCTGCGATTATATTTTCCTAATTTATGACTTACCTTTTTTATTCTCTTTATTGGCATCTTTTGATAAAGAACTTCTTGATTTTAATATAATCCAACTTATTCATTTTTCTTTGGTAAGTGAAATGTTCTTTATTTCCTTTTTGTGACATTTCTGTCTGTTCCAATATGTTCTTCTGTGTTTTTGCTGTAAGATTTTTTTGGAGGGGGCCTTTCACATTGGGATCTGGAACGGATTTTTGGGGGATCATGTGAGGTCCACCATTTGGAAAAGAGGGAAAAGAAGACATATATCTAAGAACAATAGGCCGGGGTTTAAAAAAGAAGTTACTATAGAAAGTTCATAAAAGATATATGAAGTTATCATTAGAACAATTATTGCAGCATCCACATAAGCCGCCCTCAGAGTGCCCTGACTTCGATTTCTGCTTGGTTAACAAATCAAGCTTCCCCGTACCTTCCTCTTTATTGAACAACCCCTGTGCGTTAGTCAACTAAAAACCGAACATTTAGCTCTGTCCTACTGGCCCAGAGTAATGCATGCTCTAATGGGGTCAGAGGAAGGGGGCGAAGTTTTGACATAAGATGATGGGTTCAGGGGGTCCATGAGAGTTTTGTAGGATCTGGGGTTCCTAAGAAAAATGGTGGGAAAGCAATAAAGATAAACCATGCCTTGGGCTCTGGGGCCAGCCACCATGACAGATGTTGGAGTTAAGAAGCCAGGGCTATTTGAAATTACAAACAGCTTTCCCATATTCGTCTCCCAGAAAGCTGAATCAAAGGAATGTTACTGCCTGAGAAGACCTTCGAGATCGGAGAGGTCCACAGGTAAGGGCAGACGTTATCTCCTGTTCTCAGCCAGGAGCCAAATACCTCAGTGCCAGGAATCTGTTTGGGGTGGGTAGACCTGTCCCCTCTCCCAGGTGAGGCCCAGACTAGAAGTGTATATCAGTCATTCAATTCTCATGCAGGTCCAGAAGAATGACTCGTAGGCCAAGTCAGAAGAAAACATTCTTTCTACACGGAGACGAGTTGTGTCTGAGGAAGAGCTGTGGCCTCTCTCTCCTCTTCCTGAAGAACGGTCTGACATCTAGTGATGGAGTCAGACGTAAAGAAGAGAGAGACAATCCATGAAACATCCAGGTAGCCCAACGCCACTCGGAGCCCAAGACAGAGGGGACGGTCCAGGCAGCAGGGGAGGGGAGGGGCTCAGGGAAACGTCCTGCTGGAGTCTGAGGAGACATGAAAGCAGATAGGACAGAGGAGAAGGATGAAAGGACACAGGAGAAGGCCCTGATCTGGCTGAGTGGGGAGAGCGGGCCATGGGGAATCTGGGACAGGGGAGGTCAGCATAGTGAGAGGCCAGGCTGTGGAAAGATGGTAGAGACGCAAGCTGCTTTGGACTAGGGGTGACCCTCTACCTGTCTGCTCTTTAATTCCTAGGGGCATGCTTCCAGAAAAGTCTTCTCAGAAAGCCTCCAGGAAACCCTCAGAAACCACTGACCCTAAACAAGGAGGGCAACCTCCCCTGGGTTTTTAGGGCCTAGGCCAACCATACCTTTCTGAAATATGTTGATGCTCAATTGGAAACAAGTGAAGTGTGGGAAGAAAATTACTACGTCAGCTCAGAGATCTTAGAACTAATTCTCTGCTCTTTGTTGGTGCTAGAATGAAGTTTGCTGAAGATTGGGACTAGTCTGAGATTTACAAGAAGGGCAACCTTGGGTCCTTCTGACTCTTACCCTCCCCTTCTTCCCTGGAGCTCAGACTCGGGTCACAGGCATAGTTGCAGCCTTATGAGCCGAGGGTATGATTTCACATGCTTATCAGCCTCTGTGGGACACGTGAGTCTTTTCTGCCTTTAGCTTCTTGACCTTAGCTTCTATTTATACCTACGATGCTCATCCTTTCAAATCGAGGGTAATCCAATAGCAGCTACATTTTCATGCTCTCCTGGAATATAAAAATCCTAAGGACATAATAATTGCCTTTTATATTTTTTAAATGTCTTCTCTGTCTTTGGCATTAAATAAATTTCCAAAATAGATCTCTTCCTCCTTCTTTCTCCTGCCTGCCTTTCTAGAGTTTTACTAAATGTTTTTTTGCCAATAGGTCTTTTTCTTATAAGTCCTCGCATTTGTTCTAATTATAAACTAGCACACATGGTGACATATATTACTTTCCTAGGCTGAGCTCCAGAAAGCAATGACAAGCAAAGAAAGAAGAGCTCCGTAAGGAAGCTGAATTTAGTCTCGGGCATAGCACATTGCCTTTGCTGCTGCATTTTTTTAAATCCAAAAAAGATGTTTTATTTCTAGCTGAGTAGGTCCCAGTGGGTTTCCCCCTCCTACTACATTATTAGCTTCTTTGGGGCATGTAATGTGTTCTAGTCGTCTTTGCAATCTCATGTGTAGTGCCTTGCACCTAAGGGCAAGTAGAGTGTTGACCTGAATTAAGTTGCATTTGGTCAAATGACAGGTGATCCCTAATAGCAGCTCAGAGAAAGGCAAAGAAATAAACCATCTTATGGCGTGGGCATGCTACTGTCCTTGCCATAGCTTACCACTTAGCTAGCTCAAAAGTTGTATGTAGGCACATCTCAGAGTATTTTGACTTAAAAAAAAATGACCCTTTCTTACCCTCAAATAAAAAAGTAAGGAGAGAACTCACTCACAATCCCATCCCACTGCAAAATACCATTTTAATAACAGTGGTTATAAACCTCCGGTCTTTTATGTGCATAATTCAGACATTTAAACAAGATGTGTACTCTGAGCTCATAGGGCAAAATGGGAGGCTGCACACTCAGCATTATGGGTTGAGAACATTCTCTCATATCAGTAAACACTCTTCAATAGGCATTTATTGCCCCATTACATGATTGATTGTTCAATAATTTACTTAACCAATCATCTGTCCAGGTTGTTTTCATTTTTAAAAAGTATAATGGTTTGATATCCTTGTTGTTGTTTTTAAATTCTGTACCCAGCTCTTATTTCTTCAGGATATATTACCATAGGTAGAATTGCTGAAACAAAAGATATGTAGATTTTAAACTATAGACAAACATTTCTGAATCACTTTTTTTTTAAAGATTTTATTTATTTATTGGAGAGAGAGAGCATGAGCGGGAGAGGTAGAGGGAGAAGCAGACTCCCCACTGAGCAGGGAGCCTGATGCGGGGCTCAATTCCAGGACCCTGAGATCATGACCTGAGCTGAAGGCAGACACTTAACCAACTGAGCCACCCAGGCACCCCTTCTGAATCACCCTTAAGAAAGGTTATACTTCTGTGCATTCCATGTTCGTGTCCTTTGTTTGTTAAAAAAAGGAGATGGGTGGTGTTTGGTCTTATTGATTTCTAAGGGCTCTTTATATATGAAGGATACTTCCCTTTTCATAAAATCATAAATTATACAATCATTTTTCCTGGTTTGTTTTTTTACTTGTAAGAATATTATGCTTTATGTGTAGATGAACAGAACTTTAACATTTTATGTAGTCAGATCTGCCAGTATTTTTATTAATGGATTTAGTCTTTGGTGTTCTGTTTAGAAAGGCATTCCCCACCTCAAAACCAGATCATTTCACTTGCACTTTATTTTGGTTGTTTTATGTCTTGTTTTTCTTTTTCTTCTTTTTACTGTCATCTTTTATATATATAGATTTATTCTTGCAGGTATATATTTTGGTGTACAAAATGAAATATAATCTAACTCCAGTAAAAAAATATATATATATAACTGGGCCTGTTTCTGGACTTCTTAGTCTGCTGTATTTGTCTGTTTATGTCTGTATCTGTAATGTATAATAGATAATATTTATTGATCACTTACCTTCTTGCTGGGCTGTTCTAACTGTTTTCCATACATTAATTCAGTTAACTGTCACATCAAGTCTATGCAGAGGCAGATTTATCATGAAACCAATGAAGCTTAAGCCTCAGGGCCCTTCAGTTGCACAAACCTCCTCCAAGACCCTGAAAGGGGTTCTAGCAAGATACTCACACGATGTTATATTTTTCTAAAATTTGCAGAGTAAGATATTGCAATGACAATTGGTTAAGACTGCTGTTTCTGACAATTCTTCCATCCCAATTCCCCTATATTTCTGGGAGGCACTGGAGTGGCCTCTGGCATTAAGGAGATTTGAGTCAGGAATACATTCCGTTAGGTTTAGTAGGATTTCCTCATATGGTTATCAGTCACTTATGCTCGATGCCCATTATAGAAATAGCTTCCATGAATACTCCTCCTGCCTGTTGTGACAACTTACCCAGCATCACGAAACAAAACTACAGGCCAGAACTCTTTTTCTGTTTGTTTTTTTTTTTTTTAAGGATTTTATTTTTAAGTAATCTCTATACCCGACGTAGCGCTATGAGAGTATCAGTGGATCCCTCTGGGACCCAGATCTAGTAGTACATGGGTAGGGGAAGAAAACAAGGTTAAAAGTATGTGGCAACAGAAGCTAGTGTGTGGAATATTTTCTAGTCCATCAAAGTGTAAAATCTGGTTATGAACACCTGGTCAAAAATGAAGTCTTCTCTTGTCAGGAATAGTCTTGATAATTAATTGATTACATTTAAAGATAATCATATTCCTTTGAAACAGGAATCACACAAAATAACATTTATTGGAATGCCTGCGTTTGTGAGGTGCAACTCTGTTGCAGTCCTGTTTAAGGGTCAGTTTACAGCTTGTACAGAAAAGAAACATCACAGAGGGTTAGAGGGTGTCCCAGACTTCACAATAAACCTGAAAACGTGCATATTATCATCAACAAGTTCTGGAACTCAAGAAACTTCGCTTAACAGACCGTAATGGATTTTTTGGATCCTGCTGGAGGAAAAACACAAATAATTCTTCTGTTTTTTTCTCTAGAAAATGACATACCAAAATCATTTTCATGTGAAGAGACAATCAAAGAGCATGAAGCCAAAACTGCGGGGGTGGGGAAGTATTATAGAAATGTTTCAGGCAGTTACCTGATAAAAAAAAGATAATGTTATTTTCTGGGTTTGTGCTATTTGTGATATTTTTCAGCTTTTTAAAAATGTGTGCTTTGTTATGATTGTTTCCTCATTATAGATTCTTCTAATTTTTCTAGTAAGTTCAAGCAAAAATTTGAAAGACTTGGTGCAATGAAGACCCATATACTCCAAATTTCTATTTGATTTTGCATTATTTTTCTCGTATAAACTTCAGACCCATAAAACCTGTGTCTGTGATATTATGATAGAGCTTTTATTATAAAGTAATAATAAATTTACAGACAAGGAAACTGGCGCAGAGAGAGGTCAAGGTCAACAGTTGAGTAATACATTGTCATGTAGGAGTATTACCACACTATAATGCCCTATTAAATTTTGCATTATATCAGCTGTATAGCTCATTTTATTTTATTTTACTTTATTTGTTTTAAAGATTTTATTTATTTGAGAGAGAGGTATGAGCGGGGGGAGGAGCAGGGGGAGAGGGAGAAGCAGGCCCCCCGCTGAGCAGGGAGCATGACACGGGGCTCTATCCCAGGACCCTGGGATCATGACCTGAGCTGAAATGAAGAGTTGGACACTCAACTGACTGAGCCACCCAAAAAGATGGGAATTCCAATCTTCTTTATTACAAATAAAACTGTCATGATATCCATGTACTTAAGTCATTTCACCAAGAAATCAGATAAATATCCAAGAGGGAAACTATTGTGTCAAAGAATATATGGAGGCGTCTTTTTGATACTTGGGTCAAGATGTCCATATTGGAGGTAATAATTACCAATACCATTTCTTTATATTGAACTACCTTTGAATTATTTGAATAAATTTTACTTAGTTGTGGTTACTCATGCTCTTCATTAGTGCCAAATGTGATTTCCTGTTACTGTATTTGAGATTTCCATCTTATATTCATATATGTGTTTGGTTGATGTCTATTTGTCTACCTATGGTTTCCTTTCTGTGAGCTCTCTTAGGTTTTAGTGTCAGAGTTAACCCGTAATGTGAATTTGGAATCCATCATCTAAGCTCTCGATAGTTCATTTAGCATCGATTCTTTGAACATTTGAAGGCATTCTGCTCCCAAACTGCTTGGCCCAGGAGGATTTCACAATGTATTAAGCGAAAAAAAAAAAAAATCAAGTTTCAGAAACAATATGTATAGTGTGATACTGTTTTTTTATTTTTTAAAAATTGTATTTAGGGGTCTATGTTTTAGATAGAGAGATGCTAGACAGACAATGTTCTTAAGTATACAAGGTAAAGTTTAAAAGTGTACATATCAAACAGACAGTGGCCGTGACCCCTGCCGAGTGGCTGCCCAGGAAAGGCAGGAATTGTCAGTCTCTACCTTTACCTTGATCTCTATATATTCCTTTACAAGGTTTTCACATTTTACTTTTCAATGGAGGTAAAACTTGCATATAGTAAAGGACACAAGTCCCAAGTAGAAAGCTACAATAAGCTTGCATATGTGAGTACTTATAGCCCACCGTATTTGCTAAAGATGACTTAGCAAGGTCTCCAGTCCCATGTGGCTTTCTCACAATGTGGCTGGCCACTCCCCCATCAAGAGTAAAATCTGTGTCCCCTCCTTTTGAACCTGGGCAGGGCTTTGTGACCCCCTCATTGTAGAGGTGATATGCTGTGTGACTGTCAAGGCTAGCTCACAGAAGGAGATAGAACCTCTTCCTTGTGCTCTCTCTCTCAGGCCACCATGTGCCCTTGGAGCCACCAGGCTGTGAGGAAGCCCAGTCACATGGAGAGGCTCATGTGGAGAGAAACCAAAGTTCTGGGTCCTCAACTCCAACTGAGTTCCCAGCCAACAGCCAGCACCAGCTTGCCAGCCATGGGCATGAGCCTTGGAAAGGCATCTTCTAGCCCTCAGTCAAGCCATCCCAGATGATTCTGGGGGAAGCATTCCCTGCCAAGCCCTGCCGACACTGCAGATTCATGAGAAAAACAAGTAATTGGGGGCGACTGGGTGGCTCAGTTGGTTGAGCATTAGACTCTAGGTTTTAGCTCAGGTCATGATTTCAGGGTCGTGAGATCAAGCCCCATGTGGGGCTCTGCGCTGGGCATGGAGCCTGTTTAAGATTCTCTCTCCCTCTGCCCCCCCCCCGGCATTTTCCGTCTCTCTCCCCCCTCCCAAATAAATAAATAAATCTTCAAAAAAATCCAAAACAAGTAGTTGTTTTAAACTTCTGGGCTTGGGACTGGTTTCTTACACAGTAATACAGGAACTACCACCAGTTCTAGGTAAAGAAAGTTTGTTACCCCAGAAGTTTCCCTCATTCACCCTCCCAGTAAACCACCCAGTGAAAGGTACTTGCTATTCTGACCTCTAGCACCATGTCTTAGTTTTGCCTATTGTGAAGTTTCATGTAAATGGAATCGTGATATATTTTTGTGTCTGACATCTTTGGCTCAATAGGTTATGAAATCAATCCATATTGTTTCATGATTACGGTTTGTTCTTTTTCATTCATTGTATGAATATACCACATTTATCCATTCTACTCTTGAGAATCACTTGGGCATTTATTATGAGTAAAGCTGCTATGCACACTCCCATACTTTCTTTGGGTGGGCAAGAGTCTTTGTTTTTGTTGGGCATATACCCAGGAGTTCAATAGCTGGAGCTTTCGTAGTGTGATGGTTTTAAAACATGTCCACAAGTTCTTTGATACCCCTGTATCAAGAGGTAGGGTAGAGTTCCCCCTCCCTTGGAATCTGGATGGGTCTTAGTGACTCACTTGTAACTAATGGAATGCAGTGGATATGACCTTGGATGACTTCCAGGCTACATCCCAAAACGTTACGTAGCTCTACCTGGTTTTCTTGGGACGCTTGCTCTGGGAAATGTCCAGCTGGTGTTTATTCACATGCTGTTCCACCTCATTCTCTGTTCCCCTTCTAGTCCTGCATTATACATCTATTAGTCCTTCCTCATATGATTAACAGACATATTCTTTTCTGTATTTTCTGCCCTTTTTCCTAACTGTGTTTCAATTTGGACATCTACTGACTTGTGTTCTAGTTATAGTAATCATCTGCTCTGCTCTAATTTGCTATTAAACACAAATTATTTAGGTATCAATTTGTTTGTAGTATTTTTTTTCAAGTTAAGAGCCTCCATTTGTCCCTTTTTCATGGATTCTGAGTCTCTGGTGAAATTCTCCATCTTTCTTCTATTTTCCTCATCGTATCAAACATGGTTGTTTTAAAGTCCTTGTCTGATAAACCCAATATCTGAACCATCCACAGATCTGATCTCTTGCTTCTTCTTGGTCTTTCACTGTCTCTCCTGCCTTTTTAGCATGCCTCATAATTTTTATTTGTTCCCTGACAACATTGTAGAAAAAAAATATTGAGTCTCTGGAGGATATATCTTGATTGATATGATTTCGTCTCCTTCGGGCAGCTTGTGCAGAGCACCTTGAACCCATCAAAGATTGGTTGTAGCTAATTAATTTTTCTCTTACTACTGATGTGTAACCCTTACTTCTAGGGATGGCCCTTTGGGATCTCAACCAAAAGTCCATTGTGTTTTCTCAGGCTTCTCCCTCTTGGTGGGACCCGAACTACAAGCTCAGCGTCCCCAGAGATGTGCAGCATGGGTAAAGCCCCTAAGTGTCTCCTAGCCTCCTAATGCTGGTGTTTCTGTTTGCTCATGTGCTCATTAGAAGCTATCCAGTAGCATGAAGCTAATTTGGAGAAAGATTTGGCGGTTCACTTCTCTGTAGTTCCCTTCTTTCCAGGACTTTGCCTAGCTACTTTGGCAGTTCCGTACCGTCACCTGAGTTGTTTCTGACTGAGAAATGAGTGACGAATCAGAAAATGTCCTCAGAGAAAAAGCAGGAGTCAATCTCAGGTGTTTCCCTTGCTTCCCTTAAGGACCCTAGTCCCTCAAGTCTTGCCTGTATTATTTATTCTTTAATGCGGACAAAGACTGCACGTGACCAAACTTTAGTCAGAGCTTTCTTCTGAGTGTTCTTCTCAACTGGGCCTCAACCTTGGCTCCAGGACTATCTTTGGTCTGCCTAACTCAGTCTCAACAAGAATCCTGCTAAATTTAGTTTAGTGAGAATACCCTCACCCTTTATCTGGCTACTCTCCATATCCGATCAAGTTCCTTATCGCCCACCCTTGGTATCTGAGCATCTTGGCTTGCCTTCAGCAAGAATCCTGAGTTCGTTGACCAAGAATGCCCCTGCTTTAATGTCTCCTTTGGCCATTTTCCACCCACTGCCCTCTCCCCCAGCCCCCCTGCACTTTGCTGGTTGGCTGCAAATCTCCAGCTGTTACTGGCGCCCTCAGAGGGGAGTCTGATGACTGTCCCCTATCACAACAGACTTGAATGAAATTTTACCAATTTAACAAGTTTTTTAAAAAAGGGTTTTGTTCTAGGAATTTGTCCATTTCATCTAGGTAATCCAATTTTGGGGGCATATGATTGTTCATAGTACTCTCTCTCTTTTTAAAAGATATAATACAATTTTTTTTTACTTTTTAAAATTTAAATTCAATTAATTAACATACAATGTATTATTTGTTTCAGAGGTAGAGGTCAGTGATTCATCAGTTGCATATAACACCCAGTGCTCATTACATCACGTGCCCTCCTTAATGCCCGTCCCCCAGGTACCCCATCCTCCCACCCATCTCCTTTCCAGCAACCCTCAGTCTGTTTCCTAGAGTGAAGAGTCTCTTATGGTCTGTCCACAGTACTCTCTTTAACCCTTTTTTACTTCTGTAACATGGGTAGTAACATCCCTGCTTTCATTTCTGATTTTAGTAATTTAAGTCTTCTCTCTCTTTTTCAGTCTCTCTAGCTAAAGGTTAATCAATTTTGTTGATCTTTTCAAAGAACAACCTTTGGTTTTACTGATTTTCCATACTGTTTTCCTATTCTCTATTTCGTTTATCAGTGCGCTAACATTTAGTATTTCCTTCCTTCTGCTAGCTTTAGGATTAGTTTCTTCTTCTTCTAATTCCTTGATTATAAAATTAGGTTGTTGATCTCGCATGTTTTTTTAACATAAATATTTATGGCTATAAATTTCTCCCTGAGCACTGCTTTCACTGTGTCCCATAAGTTTTGGTATGTTGTGTTTTCATTTTCATTTGTTTCTAAGTATTTTCTAATTTCCCTAGTGATTTTTTCTTTGACCCATTGGTTGTTTTAAAGTACGTTGTTTAATTTCCATAATTTTGTGTTTTCCAGTTCTCTTTTTGTTAATTATTTCTAACTTCAACCCATTGTGGCCCCAGATGATGTTTTCTATAACACCTGTTTAAATCTACTGGGACTTAATCTGTGTTCTAACATATGGTCTATCCTAGAAAATGTCCCATGTGCCCTTGGCAAGAATGTGTACGCTGTTGTTGCATAGAGTGTGCTGTTATGTTTGTAGGACCTTGATGGTTTGTTGTAGTAAATCCTTTAGTTCCTTATTTATTTTCTGTCTGGTTGTTTTATCCATTATTTTGTGTGGGATTGAAATCTTCAACCATTATTGTAAAACTATTTCTCCCTTCAATTCCATCAGTTTTTGCTTTGTAAGTTTTCAACTATTATTTCTTCAAATATTCTCTGTGCCCCTTTCTCTCTCTCATCTTCCAGGACCCCCACAATGTGTAGGTTGGTCTGTTTTATGGTGTCCAGTAGCTCCCTTAAGCTCTGTTTGCTTTTCCTCTGTTTCTTCATTCTGTTCTCTGCCTCTATAATTTCTATTGTCTTATCTTCAAGTTTGCAGATTCTTTCTTCTGTCTGCTCAAATTTGCCTTTGAAGCCCCCTCGTGCATATTTTCGCTTAGTTATTGTACTTTTTCAACTCCGGAATTGTTTTGTTGTTGTTGTTGTTTCTTTTTAGGTTTTCTATCTTTTATTGACATTTCCGTTTTGTTCACACATTGTTTTCTTGGTCTTCTCCACATCTGCCTTAAGTTCTCTGAACAACTTTAAGACAGTTATTTTAAAGATTGCTTAGTATATCTGCGATTAGGTCTTTTTCAAGGACTGTTTCTGTTTATTTATTCCCTTTGAGCAGACCACAATTTCCTATTTCTTTGTATGTGTTGTGACTTTTTGTTCAACTTGGGATATTTGAATCTAGTAATGTGGTAACTCTGGAAATCATATTCTCCTGCTTCCCCAGGAGATTCCCCAGGATTTCCCCCAAAGTCCTTTGCTATTTTTTATTGTTTTGTTTTTTGATTGCTGCAGGATTATTGTCTCCATGCCAAGGATCCGCCTGGGGTATAAACTCTTGCTACGTCTCCTCTCAGCCTTTCCTTGGGTGTGAATACTCATTTTCTAACTTGCCCCAGTATGCAGTTGTTATTTTATTGGACTAGTCTTTAATGTCTAGCTCCCCAAAGGGGAAAATGTAAGAAAATGAAGGAAGGTGAATTGTGTGCTGGGCCTTTAAATACGGTTGAAGCCTTCAGCAGGAGGAAGGAAATGCTTACAACAAGAGGGGGAAGTTTAACAACATGTTGCCTGCCTCTCTGGACTTGGGATCAGAAGCAGGAACCAGCGCACAGAGCCCAGATATTTTGGAGGACAGGCTCCTTTTGCCCGCCGTGGCTCCCGCAGGCTATGTACAGCTGCCTTCCTTCCACGTGGCTGGGATGAGGGATGGGTAGCTGCTTCCGTGCACAGAGCTGAAATTGACAGAAATTAACAGCAGTGTGTAGTCCAAGTCTTCCCCTAGACGTTACTGCTTTCAATAGGCTCCAGAGCTCCAAAATAGCCACAACAGACAGATCCTGCCAACAGCTGCTGTCTAGGAGGGGAGACAGATTCCTGGGGCTTCCTCCTCTGCCACCTTCCCAGGATCCTCTACTTCATTTAATTTTATTATTTCCAGTTTCACTTAAAGAGTGTTTTCGGCTAGACTTTAGCTTGAACTCAGCTTTGATTGCATTCCACAAGTTTTCCTATGCAGTGTCCTCATATTTTCCCTATTAAATTACGATTCTTGCTGGATACTAGATAATGCGACCTCTACTATTTTTGCTCTGGTACACTTGAGCGGTTGTGGGTTTTTTTTGTTTGTTTTTGTTTTTTTGAGATTTAAAATATTGTGTTTTTTTGTTTTTTGGGGGTTTGGTGAGCAGCGAAGCAAGGTTTATTGAGCCATAGCAAAGTGATAGTACAAAGCTCCCGAGGAGGGAGGGGACCCGAAAGTGTTGCCCTAAAATCTTGTTAATGTTTAGCAATGGATTATAAGACATTACGAAATAACTCCACGAGTCCACAGTGATACAGAGACAACAAAGCTGCTGGAGGTAGAGGGGTCCAAGCTCCGCTCCTCTCTGGAGCGGTGACTTGGATATTACTGGGGAAGAGGAGCCGTAGGGAATCCTGTTGTCCCCTTCCATGTGCTCCCTTGGCCATGTCCTCGGTGCCCCGCATTTCCAGGCGGGGAAGCTCCTGGAGGAACAGCCTAGGAACCTGCCCTTGGGACACGTGGGAGGAGCTGCAGCAGAGGAGGAGGGGCCCGAGGCAAGGACTGGCCGCCGGTCGGAGGAGGCGCAGGGGCTTGCACCTCGGCCCTCCCGGGGAGGGGTGCACAGGGCACCAGAGTCGACCCCCCGCCCGCCGCGAAGGACACTGAGCTGCGCCAGCCTCTGCCGAACGGCTTCCGCCATCCTCGCGTGGCGGGCGCGCGCGCCAGGCAGCTGCGGGCGGGGCGGGGCGGGGCCGGGGGCGGGGCCAGGGAGGAGAGCCGCCGCCGGAAGCGCCTTTCCCGGAAGGCACCGAGGCGGCGCCGGCCTCCGGGGGCGGCCTCGGCGATGGCGGCTAGGCTGCGGGAGCTCTCTGCCTAGCCCGAGGAACCGCGCCGCTGGAGGATGGCTTCGCTTGGGCCGGCCGCTGCGGGCGAGCATGTCCCGGGGGCCGAGGCGGAACTGGGCGCCGCGGGGCCTCCGCCGCCGCCGCCGCCACCGCTGCCGTCGTCCTCTCTGGGGCCCCTGCTCCCCCTGCAGCGGGAGCCGCTGTACAACTGGCAGGCCACCAAGGCGTCGCTGAAGGAGCGCTTCGCCTTCCTCTTCAACTCGGAGCTGCTGAGCGATGTGCGCTTCGTGCTGGGCAAGGGCCGCGGCGCCGCGGCCGCCGGGGGCCCGCAGCGCATCCCCGCTCACCGCTTCGTGCTGGCGGCCGGCAGCGCCGTCTTCGACGCCATGTTCAACGGCGGCATGGCCACCACGTCGGCCGAGATCGAGCTGCCCGACGTGGAGCCCGCAGCCTTCCTGGCGCTGCTGAGGTGAGCGGCTCCCCGCTGACCTTGCCGCGAGCCTCTCCCGCGCGTCCCCGGCCTCAGTTTCCTCTCGGGCCCCTGGCGGTCGGGGGGGGGCACCGTCCCTTGGCTGCGTCCGCTCAGCGAGCGCTTTCCCGGTCCAGTCCGGGATTGTCGCCCGGCCTTCGGGATTGGACAGTGGTGGGACTACGGTGTGGACCAGCTTGTCTCGAGGGCCTGTTTACAGAGTTTTATTTATGATTTCGCCGGGGAGAGGGGGAGAGCGGAAAGTCTCGTAGGACCGAGGGCCTTTGTGTGCGTGTGTGTGTGTGTGTGTGTGTGCGTGTGTGTGTGTGTTTTAAATTCTGAGTCCTTTTTCGTTAGCGTAAGTCTTAATTGTCAGGACCCAGGGAAGGGAGTACCAAAACAAGTAGGTGTGGCTTTACCTGCCTCCGCGTTTCTGCAGACAAGGTCACATTTGCTTAAAAGCGAATCCAGCCGCCGGTGTTAACAGTTTGCGTTTGGCTTATTTGAGGATAATGCATTGACTTCTCACTAATTTTAGTTAATGGAAGGGAGCTAATCGTTTGGCATTATTAGCTTGTATTCACAAAAGTCCGGTTGGGGAGCTAGAGGTATTGTTTTCCACACTTTTACAAATGGGATTGGGGCCCAGAGAAGTCAAGTGACTGGCCAAGGTAACAGCAACCTCTTAAGGAAGACCATGCGTGCTTCATTACATCCAGAGGGCTTTAGCTGCCTGACGACAGTGTGTTACCAAAGTAGCAGAGTCTTGGTTGGTACAGAGGCAAAAACCAGGTCAGTGAACAGATATAGTCCACAAAAGCTCACAGCTCAATCAGGAAGATCAGTGGGAGATTGAATACAAAGTTAAAACAAATAGAAAAAAAAATACCAAGATCCCATAAATAAATGGATAAAGGGCAGGATAGATAACTTAGGTAAAGAAAAAATACAGCTAATTAAACAAAGAATGTTTAACCTAAGTAAAGAAGTGGAAATTAAAAACAAAGCACTTTTTCTCCCAGTATTTTAAAGACAATATTGTAAAAGCCCTCTCTGATAAAGGTGGTGGTAAAACAGTTTGGCACTATAGGTCCCCCTCTCCCCCTGGAAATATTCAAGTACAGAAAAAAATGTTGTGTATAAAAATATTACAGCTGGATTATTTATAGTAGTGAGGAAGTAGTCAGCTGGGGGGAATGGTTAGATAAACAATGATAGGTACATTAGATGCAGTGTAATGCTACCAAGCATGATACTAAGACTAGCAATATTAACATGGGAAATGTGTATAATAAATGGCACTTGGAACTGTGTGTGCTGTGAATAAAACTATGAAAAGTAACAGAACAAACATGTACCCAGAGATATGGGTAGAAAGAAGCATACCAAAATGCTAACCAGAGTTGTATTGGAGTAGTAATTGCCTTTTCTTCCCCTTCTTTTCTCTTTGTTTCTCGTATTTTCTGCAATTTAGTTAAATTATATATATAAAGAGAGAAGAAAAACCAGCTCAAAAGCTAGGATCTAGGTCATTTTGGTTTTGGTTTGAGATTGACGGGAGGATTGATTGTAGCTTATTTAGATTTTCTAGGCTACAAGTATTTTAAAGTGATTTGTTGGTCTACCTGCATTGTAATCTCCTGGAGTGCTTGTTAAATTTGTAGATCCCTTCCTCCCTCTTTGAAATATTACAATGTTTGGAGGTGGGACCTTGAGAGCATTTTTAATATTCTCCGTAAATACTAATACCAGCTAAATCTAGAGCCACTGATCTTAAAATATTGTCGAGTTTTTTCCTTTAAAATTAGAGATTGGTAGAATAAAAATGTAGAGGGCAAAATGCTTAGTTGATACTTTCACTTAAGCTGTTAATCAGTCAATCCTTTCCTATCAGTGGAAAATAAGTGAATTAATTTTAGTCTTTAAAGTTTTTCTATGTTCATTGTGGTCATGGTATTTGTCCTTCTTCAGATTCCAGTCATTGTTCTATTCTGAAATGCTATCTGGACTGATTGTTACATGATATCTGGACTGAAAGGTATTGGCTGGCCATGAAGCATAGATGCTGTCCTTATTACTGTGTGACAAACAGATGTGTCATAGTCAGTACTTGCTGAGTGGGGAAAACAGCTTAGCCTGGGCCTATTTTTATTATGTTTACAGACTGAATTAGTTAACATTATAAAAAACTGCTTGTTTTGATCTGCCTGACCTTGAAGTGGTGTTCTTCGGTTGTTTCTTTGAGAAACACTGGGTGCGTCCCTTGTGCCAGTCCCTGTTGTAGATGTTGGATACAGCAGTGAACAAGAAAAATTCCCTGCCCTCATGTAGTTTATAATCTAGTAAGGAGAAACAAAGATATAATGTCAATACTGGTAAGTATTTTAAAGAAAAATGATCAAGCTGTGAGGTAAGGAGCATTCTAAGCAAGGCAAAGCATGTCTGAGATCCTAAATTTCTCCTGTTTGGAGGAACTGCAAGAGTAAACCAGTGTGATTTGAGCAGAATGAATAAGGAAGAAAGTGGTAGAAAATGAGGTCAAAAGGACAGACTGGACGAGGTTGTGCAGGGCTGGATAGCCTGTGGAAGGACTTTGGTGTGTGGTGGGAAACATTTGGAGGCTTTTCAGTGGGGACATGATACGATCTGATTTACATTTTTAAAAACTCATTCTGGAAGTTGTTTGGAGATTGGACTGGGAAGGAAGTAAAATGGGCAGCAGGGCGTTGAATCAAGAGGTCTTTACAATAGTCCAGGCAAGAGATATGATAGTGGGTTATATATACCAGCGTGGGAGTGATAGACGGGATAAAAAGTGGTCAGACTGTTGGATGTATGATTCACCTTTGAACAGCATGAGTTTCTACTATGCGGGCGCACATATATGCGGATTTTTTTCAACAAATACAATGTAGTACTGTAAATGTATTTTCCTTATGATTTTCTTTTTTTTTTTTTTTAAGATTTTATTTATTTATTTGAGGGAGAGGGAGAGAGAATCTGAAGCAGACTCCACAATGAGCACAGAGCCCGATGTGGGGCTCGATACCACAGCCACTGAGATCATGACCTGAGCCGAAACCAAGAGTGGAACACTGAACTGACTCAGTCCCCCAAGCGCCCCAGTGCATTTATTTTTATTTTTACTTTTTAAGATTTTATTTACTTAATTGAGAGAGGGCGAGAGAAGAGAGAGAGAGCAAGAGCAGAAGTGGGGATAGAGGGAGAGGGAGAAGCAGACTCCCTACTGAGCAGGGAGCCTGATGCGGGGCTCCATCCCAGGACCCCTGGGATCATGACCTGAGCCAAAGGCAGATGCTTAACCAACTGAGCCTCCCAGGCGCTCCTTCTTCCTTATGACTTTTTTTTTTAAAGATTTTATTTACTTATTTGACAGAGAGAGAGAGACCGTGAGAGAGGAAACACAAGCAGGGGGAGTGGGAGAGGGAGAAGCAGGGTTCCCACTGAGCAGGGAGCCTGATGCAGGGCTCGATCCCAGGACCCTGGGATCATGACCCGAGCTGAAGGCAGATGCTTAACGACTGAGACACCCAGGTGCCCCCCTTATGGTTTTCTTGATAACATTTTCTTTTCTCTAGCTCACTCAGTTGTAAGAATACAGTATATTAATAATACAACATACAAAATAATTTCTTACTGTTATCAGTATGTCTTCTGGTCAACAGTAGGCTATTAGTAAAGTTTTTGGGGAGTCAAAAGTTATATGCAGGTTTTCAGCTGTGTGGAGGGTGGTGGAAGGGGTGTGGAGGCCATGCCCCTAACTCCTGCGTTGTTCAAGGGTCAACTGTATTTTGTAAAGGTAGAACCAAGAAGATTTCTAAGACGTTCAGAGAGGGCTATAGAGTACAGCCAGAAATATGAACCTGGAGTTTAGGGAAGAGCTTCTTGCTGAACATAAATTTGAAAACTAAGAGTGAATAGGCTTTATTTTTTTTAAATTTTTTAAAGATTTTGTTTATTTATTTGACAGAGAGACAGCCAGCGAGAGAGGGAACACAAGCAGGGGGAGTGGGAGAGGAAGAAGCAGGCTTCCAGCGGTGGAGCCTGATGCGGGGCTCGATTCCAGGACCCAGGGATCACGCCCTGAGCTGAAGGCAGACGCTTAATGACTGAGCCACCCAGGCGCCCCAAGTGAATGGTCTTTAAACCATGAGACCAAATGTTATTACCTAGGGAGGGAATGCGGATTGTGAAAAGAGGTACAGAGGTACCAGGATGAGCCCTGGGGCTCCACCGAGCAGAATAAAATGAGACTGAGACATAGCTGCTGGTAGAATTAGACTGGAAAGCAAGGAGCCTGGGATCTGAAAGTCAAGTTGAAGAAATCGTTTCAGCCAAGAGGGAGTTGTCAGCTGTGTTAAATGCTGCTGAGAGTTGGGTAAAATGAGGCTATTGATAACCCTGGCAAGGGTGATTTTAGCAAATGGACTGGAGTAGCTTGGGGCCAAAAAAGGAGGTGAGGAAAGGGAGACAGCTAGTATAAACAGTTCTCTCTGCAGCAGTTGTGTTGCAGGAATGAACAGAGATGGAGTGGTGGCTGGAAGGAGACATGATGAACTATTCCTCAGGATTCTGTCTTCAGTCCTTTCTCCTGTTAACTCATGGCCTTACATACTCCCCTAGCTATATTGCCAGACTTCCACTTGGTTTTATCTTATTTTATTTTTTTTAAGATTATTTATTTATTTGAGAGAGAGAGCAAGCACGAGTGGGGTGGGGGAGGGCAGGGAGAGAGAGAAGCAGGCTCCCCACTGAGCGGGGAACCTCACTCAGGACTTGATCCCAGGACCCAAGGATCATGACCTGAGCCTAAGGCAGTCACTTAACTGACTGAGCCACCCAGGCACCCCGCCACTTGGTTTTAGAACCCAACTTCCAATTGGACATTCACAAATGAAAGTCTAGTATCCATGCAGGTGAACATGTAAATAAGAAAAATATTGTGACATTTAACGAGTGTTTACTGCCACTTAACTGTTCTTAGGTGCCTTATGTGCACTTAAATTCCTGCAGTCTTTGAGCAGGCACTCTTATTTATTTACTTGTTTAGATATTATTTTTAAGTAATCTCTATACCCAAAGTGGGGCTCAAACTCACAACCCCAACATCAAGAGTCACATGCTCCACTGACTGAGCCAGCCCGGCGCCCTGAGCATCCACTCTTACTACACTCTTTATCAGTCAGCTTTTGCCACAGAAATGCTATAAAGCACCCCAAAATTTGGGGACTTAAAGAACAATCATTTATTTTTGCACATGACTGTTCTTGCTCTGTGTACCCGTTGGGAGTTGACTCAAGTGGGCTTGGCTCCAAGCTATAGTGTCGTTCCAGGCTGTTCCACATCCTTTTTGGACCATTCCTAGGGGTTCTACTTCCTTATCTTAATTTGTTTTCCTGCGTGGCTTCAACCAGAGGCGCCTTTAGTCTTAGCTGTCCTCACTTTCCACATTGTTAGCACAGTTATCTCTCTAATATATATTATCATATGATTGCCCTGAATCTTTTAGTGGCTTCTTTTTGCCTATGGGATGGAGTCTGAATACCTTAGCAGGCACACAGGAGCTCTCTCTGTGAATCTTCCCGTTCCTCTCTTTCTGCTCAGTGCCCCAACTCTAATCACTCAGGGCCTTTTTCTTGTTTTAAGTGTCTGCCTTCTAAGGCCTCCTTGCCTTTGTACTTCTTTCTGCCAGAACAGCTCCACCCTTAATTCCTGCTTTTCAGGTACAGCTCAGGCTTTACCTTTTCTGTAAAACATCACTTAATTCCTCCGGCAGGCAGAACTGTGCGCTGCCTCATCCAGTCTCTCGTAGCAAGTTTTATATCTACTGCTGTAGAACAAAACACCACAACACGTAGCTGCTTAAACATAGTTTTATTACCTTCCACAGTTGTGCGGGCTGACTGAGGTCAGCTGTGTGGCTCTGTGGCATTTCCTTTAGGTCTCCCCTGCAGTTGTGGTCAGTAGTTGGGCTGGGGCATCTGCAGGTTCGAATCAGATTCCGAGGTGACTGAACCTTTCCCCCCTCTTTGTGTGGCTTCTCCAGTTGATCTTACCAGCCGGGTAGCTTGACTTCTTTGATAGCAGCTCACAGCTTCTGAGAGCACAAAAGCAGGAGCTGCCAGGCATCCTCAAAGATGAGGGCCCAGACTGGCATGGTCTGACTTCTGCCACATTCTCTTGGTTAAAGGGAGTCACACAGGGCCAGCCCAGACTTATTATGGGACAATCTATATAAGGCCATAGATAATAGAAGGCATGATTTGTTGGGGCCATCTTTAGAGATTACTTATCACACTGTGCCTGACATATAATTCTGTCATAATTGTGACATGACTTTTTTAATCATTTCGTTACCAAACCATAAGCTTTCTATGGGCAGAGCTGTCTTATCCATGTTTGTATTTCTCAGACCTGTCACAGTGCCTGGTATATATAGTCAGTCCCTGAATACATGTTTTTGAGTAAAATGAACGAGTCAGTAGTGATACAAAGATTCTTATGCGTGATCTTGTGGTTTCTCTAATTCAAAATCACATTTTCACCACAGCTTTTTAAATTTTTTACTTAAATATGACCTAAGTTTTATCTTTTTGGAAAACCATCAGTCTTTGGAGTGAGGGGAATAGGAATAGTGTAATGACATATCATTTCTCTTGTGCTCTTGTCCTTAAAGGTAGTAAATGAGAGCTGAAAGGTTCATTTTAAACACAAAGAATTGGGGCACCTGGGTGGCTCAGTTGGTTCAGCATCTGACTCTTGATTTCAGCTCAGGTTGTGATCTCAGGGTGTTGGGATCAGCCCAGGCATTGGGCTCTGTGCTCCATGGGGGTCTGCTTGGAGTGCTCTCTCGCCATCTCCCTCTGCCCCTCCCCACCACTCTTTCTCTCTCTCTCTCAAATGAATAGATAAATCTTTTAAAAAAATACAAAGAATTATGGTAATATGATTAATTTTTTATATTTGATTTTTTAAAATTTAAATTCAATTAATTAACATCTGATGTATTATTTGTTTCAGGGGTACAGGTCTGTGATTCATCAGCTGTTACAACACATACCCTCCCCAGTGTCCATCACCCAGTTACCCCATCCCTACACCCTTTCCCCTCCAGCAACCCTAAGTTTGTTTCCTATGATCAAGAGTCCCTTATGGTTTGTCTCCCTCTCTGGTTTCATCTTGTTTCATTTTTTCCTCTCTTCCCCTATGATCCTCTGTCTTGTTTCTTAAATTCCACATATCAGTAAGATCATATGATAATTGTCTTTTCCCTGATTTATTTTGCTTAGCATAATACCCTCTAGTTCCATCCATGTCATTGCAAATGGCAAGATTTCATTTTTTGATGGCTGCATTATATTCCGGCGTGTGTGTGTGTGTGTGTGTGTGTGTATTACATCTTTATCCATTCATCTGCCGATGGACATCTGGTCTCTTTCCATAGTTTGACTATTGAGAACATTGCTGCTATAAATATTGGGGTGCAGGTGCCCCTTCATATCACTACATTTGTATCTTTGGGGTATATACCCAGTAGTGCAATTGCTGGGTCATAGGGTAGCTCTATTTTCAACTTTTTGAGGAACCTCCATACTGTTTTCCAGAGTGTCTGCACCAGCTTTCATTCCCACCAGCAGTGTAGGAGGGTTCCCCTTTCTTTGCACCCTTGTCAACATCTGTTGTTTCCTGACTTGTTAACTTTAGCCATTCTGACTGGTGTGAGATGGTACCTCATTGTGGAATGGATTTGTATTTCCCTGATGCCGAGTGATGTTGAGCATTTTTTCATGTGTCTGTTGGCCATTTGGGTATCTTCTTTGGAGAAATGTCTGTTCATGTCTTCTGCCCATTTCTTGATTGGATTATTAGCTCTTTGGGTGTTGAGTTTGGTAAGTTCTTTAAAGCTCTTTGCAGATTTTGGATACTAGCCCTTTATCTGATATGGCATTTGTAAATATCTTTTCCCATTCTGTCCCTTGTCTTTTGGTTTTGTCGACTGTTTCCTTTGCTGTGCAAAAGCTTTTTATCTTGATAACGTTCCAATAGTTCATTTTTGCCTTTGTTTCCTTTGCCTTTGGAGACGTGTCTGGAAAGAAGTTGCTGCAGCTGAGGTCGAAGAGGTTGCTGCCTGGGTTCTCCCCTAGGATTTTGATGGATTCCTGTCTCACATTTAGGTCTTTCATCCATTTTGAATCTATTTTTGTGTATGGTGTAAGGAAGTGGTTCAGTTTCATTCTTCTGCCTGTGGCTGTCCCAATTTCCCAACACCGTTTGTTGAAGAGACTCTTTTTTCCATTGATTAATTTTTAATTATATTTTGTAAACCTTGGCTTGTTTTTTTATTATAGCAATTTTAATAATCAAACAGAATGTAAGAAAACATATAAGTAAAATATGAACCACGATGGTTTCTGGATTTTTAAGTAGTCTGTTTTCTCATTAGAAGTGAATATGGTTTCTCAAACGTGTTACATAGAAACTTGTACTGAAGTGTCTAGTCAGTTAACATGCATTGATTAATGTTAGCCATGTGCCCACACCGTGCCTGGTATTGTAGAAAAGATGCGCCCAAAAATATAGAAGACACAGTGTTCCTTTTCTTACTGTTCATAGAACAGTATCTATTTATAGGTTGCATTGCTCCAAAAAGAACTTAAGATGTCGTACAAAAAACACAAGGGTAAGAAATAAAGCCAAGATGAAGCTAATACAAAAATGCATGCTATAGGTAAGCTACACATTTTTTTTTCAAGATTTTATTTATTTATTTGAGAGAGAGGAAGAGCAAACACAAGCACAGGGAGCAGCAGAGGGAGAAGCAGGCTCCCCATCAAGCAGGGAGCCCGATGTGGGGCTCGATCCTAGGACTCCAGGATCATGACCCGAGCCGAAGGCAGATTCCTAACTGACTGAGCCACCCAGGCAGGTGTCCCTACAAATTTAATTTTAGTCGTATTTTAGCAGCTAATGCAGAAAGAGAAACCTAGCTAGTCAGTTACAGTTCCTAGTGTCTGTCAGATTAAAAACAAACCCCCTGCTTACTGGATGTATAGCTCTATCTAATAATCAAACCAATGAAAAATTCCTGATGAGGTTTCCTCATAAAGAAGGCATTATTGAAACGAACAGTGTCCTCAATTTACGTCTTTAATACGTCTGTAAATATTTCTTTAAAATGTTCCTTGATATAAGCCAAAGGTATATTACCAAAGTGTAATTTAATAAAATTGGTTTGAATGGGTGTATGTGTCTCAAATAGAATAGTCTAAAAACACAATTCTTCTTGTTCCTGGTGTGTTCTTCCCACCTTCTTGTCATCTTTTAGTCTTAAGTAGATATTTCTCCAGCTGGTTTTTGCAGATCTCCCTGACAAAGCCGCCTGTTAATAGATGCTTTTAGGGGGGCGCCTGGGTAGCGCAGTTGTCTGCCTTCGGCTCAGGGCGTGAGCCCGGCGATCTGGGATCGAACCCCACATCCGGCTCCTCCGCTGGGAGCCTGCTTCTTCCTCTCCCACTCCGCTGCTGTGTTCCCGCTCTCACTGGCTGTCTCTCTGTCACATAAATAAATAAAAAATCTTAAAAAAAAAAATAGATGCTTGTAGGACCATGTCCTTAACCTCTGTAGCACTTGTCTCCTCACGTACAAAGGCAAATGGTGATAAAGGCCCCACATTTCTGCTCTTTATTTTAGAACTCTAGTAGTTTTTGCCTGAAAAAAAAAATTAAGGCAGATGTAAAGATTCTTTCTACCTTGCCCTTTAAATTAAAATGTCACAGGTTTCTAATTCAAGAAGGGAACTGAGCATGCAGTAAGCCTTGTCTCTCTCCCAATTAAAGTGACTGTAAGAAAATACAAAAGAAAATAAATCCGATAGAGTGAAGGGGAAAAGGGAGATGGGGTAGAAGCCGACAGCGTGCAAAAGGGACAGAGTAGTTGAGAGTGTGCTGATAATCAAAGGGAGGGGATGACAGGAGCCCAGAATCCAGAGCTCGGGGAACTGCAGTGGAGGCGGGAGCGGTCTTCCCTGGCAGAATGCCCCCCCCCCCACCAGAGGTTCTAGGCCGGGGTTGGTAGGGAGGTGGGCGAAATGATAAGGTGGAGCTAAAACGTGGGAGTTAATTAATTTATTTTTAAACATTTTATTTATTTGAGGGAGAGAAAGCAAGAGACAACGTTGGGGGGAGGCAGAGGGAAAATCAGGCTCCCCGCTGAGCAGGGAGCCCGACCTGGGGGCTATCCCAGGACTCTTACCTGACTGAGCCACCCAGGTGCCCCACGTGGGAGTTAATTTAAAGCTTGCTTATAGATGGCATCCTCAACCAGTTCTTGCAGACTAATCCCTAGTGACAACCTTCTGACAGGCTCCTCTTTAAATAAATGCAACAAAGTGACTGGGAGAGCTTAGGGACTCTAAAGTCATGGCATTAGGGGGTCCCTGACCTGGAGGGTGGTTTCTCACGCTCAGGTGAGGTGCCAGTCAACAAGCCTCCCACGTACACAGAGCTCTCAGCCAGCCTGTCCATTTTGAGGATAGTTTTAGCTGGAGAACAGGCCCATCTACACAACAGCAAAGAAAACCTATACCAGCTACCAGAATACCAAACCGGAGACAACCATAGATCATTTAACATATGGGGGGAGTGAGAATGTGAATGACGAAGACCAAGAGCAGCTGATCCTCGAGGAAGTCGATAACTCAAGGAACAGAAAGGAACCTTAAAAACTTCAGTTAATATCATCCTGGAGACTTGAGAACATTTTTGCACCCATAAAACTGAGACATCATGCTGTGGAGGAAAAAAGGAATGACCAAGAAAGAAGCAAGAATTGTTAGAAATGTGAGCGTGTGTTGCTGGGGAGAAAAATAGAAGGCCAGAAGACAGTGGCACAGGTATCTTCTAAAACATAGAGGAAAGCAGCAGAGAGAAAGAAATGAAGCAATATAAAGATATAAACAGCCAGCATTTGCCTAGGCTAAGTACTTGTCAGGCACTATTTAAAAGTTCGTGTATTTCAGTTTATACTGATCCTCATGAGAGCATGATGAAGGAGATGCTATTACTCTGTTTTCAGAAAGGAATACAACAATGATAGCTTGTTTAAATTCCCAGAGCGGGCAATGATGGAACAGCTCAATCCCAAGCCCTCTCTTCCTGAGACCACACACATGAAAACAGCCCTCCCCTGGTTGGCCTGCCAGTCTAGTCCTGGAAGCAGGTCCAGGCCCAGAAATGGTGTGTTCTATGGTAGACAGCTTTTGTACCTTCTCCATGCAGGGTAATAGCACCTGCCTTCCTTGTGGGAGGATTCAGTGAATTGGCATCAGTCACATGGTATGTACTCAACAAATGTTGATTTTTCTCTCTCTCCTTTTTGTTCATCTCTCTTCCCCTGACTATAAGTGATGGTGCCTTTAATTCCCTTTACTCATCACAAAGTGTGGCACATAACTTTAAGGTAAACATTATGAAGGTAATATAGATGGTTGTTGACTTGACTCTCTAAAAAGAGGTTTTGGAAAAAAAATATTTTAAAATGGTGCGATCCTGAAAATCAGCAGCCCTCCCTTGGAAGGCTGAGCTGTAGAGGAGAATGAGAACGAGCAGTCTGCACTAGAGAGAGCTGTAAGCGCAGTGATGTTATTAGAGGAGCACAGGCATTTCGTTAGGGCGACAGGCTGGGGGATGTCATGGGCCGGGGTTTCATCTTGGGTGGTGGTAGTGGACACAGGAAGGAAAGAAGAGGAAGTGGAAGGTAGAGGGTAGGGACATGAAATAGAATTTCACTTCTTCCTTCACTTCAGTGTAATAGAGGGTTCTGAGAGATGTTAATGGGCTTTTCTTATTTTATGACTCGGGTCCTAGGAATATACATACAGTTATTCTAACGTCTTTAATATCACTGAAATGCAATTTTTTAAAGATTTATTTATTTTAGGGGTGCCTGGGTGGCTCAGTCGTTAAGCGGCTGCCTTTGGCTCAGGGCGTGATCCCAGGGTCCTGGGAGCGAGCCCTGCATCAGGCTCCTCCGCTAGAAGCCTGCTTCTTCCTCTCCCACTCCCCCTGCTTGTGTTCCCTCTCTCGCTGGATGTCTGTCTCTCTGTCAAATAAATAAATAAAATCTTTAAAAACAAACAAACAAAAAAGATTTATTTATTTTAGAGAGAGAGAGTCTTAAGCAGACTCCCTGCTGAGTACAGAGCCCAATTCGGGACTCCATCCCATGACTCAGATTATGACCTGAGCCGGAATCAAGAGTCCGATGCTCAGCTGACTGAGCCGCCCAGGTGCCCCACGAAAATGCAGTTCTTGTTCTGCTTGCCATCCTTCTCCGCCCCCCTTGGCTTTCCTGTATATAGTTGAGAACTGGGCAGTACACACGATCTCTGAGGATCCACAAAAGAGGCCTAAAGTTGATACGCAGAAACTCCAGGATAGTTCAGTAAGAACTGCCCAGGCTTTTCGTGAGAATCTTAGGCCTTATGTGCAGTGCTATGAAGCTGGTCTGTCTAGCGGTCTAGCAGTTAGAAGCCGCGAACTGGGAGGAGGCAGTATTGGACTGACAGTACTTTGACAGAAAATTAGACCTAAATATCCAAAAGCACAAAACGACCTGGGTCATTTAAGATATTATTACTAAATTGTTTTATTCCTCCAAAGACCCAGTATGCTAGTTTGGGAATAACAATGAAAGATTAAAAGATGCCCAGAATAACAAGACATCATTATTAGCAAATAAGTGAGTGTTTTGACATCTAGAGACATGAACTTCAGCTACCTGTAGATTTATTTAAATGAACTTCCTTTGATGAAGGAGACATAAGTGAACCACTGCTGTCCTGAGCTGCGGTGGGGTGCTTAAAGACCTCTGAAAATTTGGCTTAAGAGAGAGGGGTCTGTCTTGTGATCTTCACGTAACTTCGGTTTCATCGGTAAAATGGAGACACTACCCGCCTCTCAGGATTGAGTAAGAATAAATGAGATGATGTATGTGCAAATGCCCCGTTGCCCTGCAAAGTCTGATATCAATTTCAGGTTGTTTTCAGTTTGCTCATTATCTTTTAAAATATTCCTCGGCGATTTCACTCTGATAGTTTGCTTACCTAAACTATTAACAGCCGTCTCTGTAATTTCCCAATTGCTTTCCAGATTTCTGTATTCAGATGAAGTTCAGATTGGCCCAGAGACAGTTATGACCACTCTTTATACTGCTAAGAAATATGCAGTCCCAGCCCTGGAAGCACATTGTGTGGAATTTCTCACCAAACATCTTCGGGCAGATAATGCCTTTATGTTACTTACTCAGGTAAGTAAATGTAGCTAAGGTGTGTATCATCGTAATTTTAAAAATTGAGTATAACTACATATGAGTATTACATATGTCCTGGAGAATTAGTTCCAGATCATTAAAGTATATGTAATTATTTTTATAGTGCCATTGAGGGATATCTATCAGATTGATATGCTTTTAGAATAGAAAAGCAAATTAGAGTTCATACAATATCATATGGGTGAAGAAACTGAAGCCTTATATAAGTAAGCTGTTATGACTCAAAGATACAGTTCTTTATGGTTGGAGTTGGAATTAGGATCCATTGTTGTTCCTGGTATGATTTGAGAGTATGATAGCATGAGGTTTTCTGGACATCTTTGGTCTCAATTTTTGTTGGATCTGGAATAAAGATTGAGGTTTCAAGTTTAGATAAGTTCTAAGATTTACTATCTTTGGACTTAAACTGAAAGCTTAGAGGAGTTAGAATTTAAGGCTTATGTGAAATGTTCTTTCTCTGATATTTAAATGTTTTCACTAAATACAGTATACATACAGAAAAGTACTCATTATTGTAAGTACACAGTCTGATGGATTTTTACAAACTGAACACATCTGTGGAACCATTAACCAGTCTTTACCATGTTATTTGGCATTTATTAGACGCCTGTAATCTGAGCTTTGTACTTCAGACATAAATAAATCACTGTTTTTCTTTTTAGACAAAGTTACAATACCCTTATATGAATTGTTTTAAAAATTCTATGCTAGCCTGTAGCCATGTGTTAAAGATTGTATTATGTCTCCACAATGTATGTGTTGAAATCCTAATTCCTAGTACCTCAGGATGTGATCTTATTTGGAGATAGGGTCTTTACAGAGGTAAGCAAGTTCAAATGAGGACCAAAAAGAAAATTCTAAGCTGATAATACATAATTCTATTGAGTATTAGTACTGGACCCAGTCACGGATGCCCCCCAGCTCCACCCTTTCATTTTACAAATGGAAAAACTAAAACCTGCGCTGATGAACTAACTACCTGCCCAAAGGCTCAGAACAGGCTAGCTGGCGCCGGCGCACTGGGCTCAGGTTTTCCAGCCTTGCCTCCATTCTGTTGTATGGAGAAAGTCTGATGGCATCTTGTGTTGGGTTTTTTTTCCATCTTCTATCATCAAATATTTGTAGTTGTGGAAGAAGGAACATGCTGACGTATGGACATAATCACAGAACCCATGTCTGTGTAGCGTGCCCGACAGAAAGTCGCTTTGCCCGTATCATCACATTTACGCTGCATTACAACTCTGTGATGCTTTTCCTGTTTTATTCCCTTCTTAAAGATGAAGAAATGAAAGCTCAGGGAAATATCTTATTTAACATTAGACAGCAGGTGGTAAAGGTAAGATCCCAGCCTTTGACCAGTTGATGTTAAGGTGTGGTGGTGGTGACGGCGTGGTAATAGCAGAACGTACCGCGTGATGCCTGTGTGCCAGCACTTCGTGGCGGTCTTCCACAGTAGCTTGGGGAGGCGTGGGCGTTCTAGGTGAAAGTTTCCTTACTGTCCCCATTTTATAGTTAAGGAGGTGGAGGCAGAGAGACGTGAAATAACTTGACCAAGGTCATAGAACTATTAGGCAGTGTCTCCCTGCATTTTTTCCTCTTTGGAATTTGTGATGAAAATCTAATACGGGAATTGATATTCATAAGATTCTTTATTATCCAAGGGTTTTAAGGTATGTGGAGAGGATCACTTAATTACTTTGATTTTAAAAGTTTATTGAAAAATTCAGAAACCAATAAATTAAACTGTGACAAAGTACAGTTTCTCGTTCGGCAGGTCCAAGGTGGGACCTGAGAGTCTGCCTTTCTCACAGGCTGTCAGATGATCCCGGGGATTCTGGACCACACTTTGAGTAGTAAGGGTTAACATATGTCAGTATGAGAACAAAAAGGAACTTTTCAGTGCCTTGTTGGTCTGAGAACCCAATATTATACCACATTTTTCATTGGTGGGGTCATGTGAATTAGCCCACAGATTGTCTTGTGAACGTCTCATTCCTGCCAAGTGAGTCATGTGAACTGAACATGTTCACGTACTTGAAAGGAACTTCAGCAGCTTCATGCCAACACAGAAGGCCAGTATGCTGTACCAGCATGAGTTATACGGGGAAAAACACTTTTTATGAGGTGTACAATCCTAGTGATATTTTTCCAGAGATAATGCCAGACTCAAACTAAATTTTGAGAAAATATATTTTACTGTAAGCAGCAACAATAGATTCCATGGGAAACTTGATATTGCCTGTGTAACCTGAGGAGTAACTGAAATACTGCTTTTCTGACAGAAACAATCTTTACAAAGAATTGAAACATACATTTTTGTGTAAACACTAAAAATATAGTTGAGTTGGCTCATGGAAATACTTACTGATATTAGAATTTCACTTGATAAAAATATACTACTTTTCATATTTTAAAAATGCATGAACTATGATCCTAGACTGGATCCTGTTCCAGAGGAAAAGTGTTATAAAAAACACAGGTTCAGGGGTGCCTGGGTGGTGCAGTTGGTTAAGAGACCGACTCCTGGTTTCGGCTCAGGTCATGATCTCAGGGTCATGAGATTGAGCCCTGGGCCAGCTCCACGCTCAGTGCAAAATCTGCTTAAGTTTCTTTCTCCCTCTCTCTCTGTCCACCTGCTCTGTTCCCATGCAAGTGCACGCTCGCTCGCTTTCTCTAAAAAAAAAAAAAAAAAAAAAATTGGGTCGGTTGGCAAAACTGAAATACAGTAGATTAGATAAAAATATTATATGGTTATTTACCAAAGTTAATCACTATGGGTTATATAAGAGAATATTCTTATTCTTAGGAAATACATACTGAAGTATTTAAGGTTAAGGGCAACGATGTGTGTAATCTGTTCCTGAATAGTTCACCTCAGATACACAGGCAGACACTATACATTGCCTATTTTCTTATACATTATTATCCCATTTATATATATATATCTCCCATATCTATCTATCTGTCTATCATCTATCTGTATAAAACGTATCTGTGTGCCTGTGTGTGTTTATAGAGAGAGTGCAAATGATAAAACAGGGGTGAAATGTTAGATAAGTAATATTCAGATGCGTAAATCTGGGTAAAGGGTATATGGGTGCTCTTTTTTGAAATTCTTTGTTTCTTTTTTTGAAAGTATTTCTAAATTTAAAAAATTTAAAAGAAGATTACAAGGAATAGAGGTAATTTTATTCTACTAAATCAGGTTTTATATTTTTTGTGGAAAAATTTGACTAAGCAAATAATATAAGGCCAATATATAATCTAAGAAGAGCATTTTCAAACATGTTTGAGTATACAATAATTTTAAGAAATAGTCTACTGACTTAAAATACATATTTTATATATGTAAATATATATCATATATTACATATCTTTTATTTTTTTAATAAAGATTTTATTTAGAGAGAGCGAGCAAGCAAGAGAGCAGGAGGAGGTGGCAGAGGGAGATGGAGAGAGAGAATCTCAGGTAGACTCCCCAGCAAGTGTGGAGCCTGATGTGGGGGCTCAGTCTCATGACCCTGAGATTGTGACCTGAGCTAAAATTAAGAGTCAGGCTCTTCATCGACTGAGCCACCTGGGTGCCCCTCTATATGTCTATTTTAAATTTAATCCAGTGTGTTTATTGCTCTCTTCTCCCCCATAAAACACAAGGTAACTGTTTAGTTTAGGGATGTTTATTATTTGTTCAATAGCATCTGAGTTATTGAATCCCTTGAAAATGAATTTCATTTTACAAATAAATGAAGAGTTATCACCCATGCTAAATAATTAATTGGCAGTATTCTCAGGTTTCTGCATGACCCAGCGTGAATACTTCTGTGTGTTTGTATTTGTCCATACTGTTATATGTAAATAGACATGACCCAAGGCCAGGGTGAAAGCTCAGTCATTGGCATACCTATCATCACATCTTTTTTTAGCATTATGGTTTTTTGTTTTTTTTTAAGATTTATTTATATGAGAGAGAGAGAGAAAGCACAAGCAGGGTGAGGGGCAGAGGGAGAAGCAGACTCCCTGCTGAGCAGGAAGCCTGATGTGGGGCTTGATCCCAGGGCCCCGAGATCCTGACCTGAGCCGAAGGCAGACGCTTAACCGACTGAGCCACCCAGGTGCCCCAGTGTTATGGTTTTTAAATCTCATTTGAGTTTGGATTTTCGACCCCTTTCCTCCACGACTGGCTTTTAAACTTGTTTTAGTTTTTGTGGTTTTTTTGTGTTTATTTTTATTTTTATTTTATCTCATTTTTTAAAGAGAGAGTGACCCAGGAGAGGGGGACTGGGGGAGAGAGGAAGAGAGAGACTCTTAAGCAGGCTCCAAGCTCAGCACAGAGCCCAGTGCAGGACTCAATCTCACAACCCTGAGATCATGACCTGAGCCGAAATCAAGAGTCAAACACTTAACTGACTGAGCCACCCAGGTGCCCCTAAACTTTTTTTTTTAATTTATAATATGCATCCTGATTAACCACATATTATAAGCTTGACTTCTGACTTCTTAAACCCTAGATTAGCTTTATTGGAATCCTACAGTATACTTTTGCTCAATTTATGCTGTGGCTTCTTTTGCTTATCATTGTGTTTGTGGGACTCATTCATATTGTTAAGTGTAGTTGTAGATCACTCTCTATCATGTTTGGTCCTGTGACTATTTGCTTTTCTGTTGTTGGGCCTAGTTTTTGCTCAGGTACCCAGAGCTTTCATGCTCTAAAATTCTTGTACTTCATTCTCTGCCCACAGTCAAGACAGAAAATGGGGGCAACAAAAAAAGATCTGTTTTACTGGTATGCTTGACAGTTGATGTCAGTTTAGTGAAATCAATGATTCAGTGAATTTAGTGATACCAGTTTAGTGAAAATATCCTAACACATGGATTTAAGTAATGGCTTTACAACATAACTAGTTAGATCATATTAGGCAAGTCAGTACACCTTTCTGAGCGTGTTTGTTTCTACATCTGGAAAATGGGATGATAATGTCTGCCTCATCTAACCTAGAGTGTTTGTTAAGGATCAAAGTAAGTGTAAGAAACCAGGCAGTGTATTATATGAGCGTACGAAAAGAAAAATAACAGGGTTGTCAGTGGTAATGTGAGTTTGTTATCTAAGGAAGGCATTTGTGCTTTTAGCTTTTCATTTCTGGTTGCGGAATGGAAAGTTTTAAGAATATATGCACATCGTAATGGTATTTAAAGTAGGTGTTTTTACGTGATTAGCAGTTATAAGTGTTTACAGTGTTAACTTTGAATATGTACAGTCTGAAAGTAAAATAACTATGAAAATAAAATAACCATCTTTTTGTATGTTTAGGCTCGATTGTTTGATGAGCCTCAGCTCGCTAGTCTTTGTCTAGACACGATAGACAAAAGCACGATGGATGCAATAAGCGCAGAGGGCTTTACCGACATCGATATAGGTGAGTCCACCCGCGTGCGAGACGTGCCGCCTAAGTACAGTAACGCCTGACTAGTCAGCCTTATTATAAAGTAGTGGTTTTTCCAAATTCGGTGAGTCTACCTCTTAAGAGTTTTGCTTTATTTTGGTGATGTATTCCTAAAAGTCGTAATTACTTTATCACCTTTTAAAAAAATGTCAAATCAAATTGATTGAATGCACACCATGTGCGTGGCATTGTAGTAGGGTCATGGAAGAAATATAAAGAGTAAGATGTGATTTTTCTTAAGGAAACTATTATCTAATTGGAGAATCAGAGAACAAATGTGAAAATTAAGAGTTAAGACACTAACAGAAAATTCTAGATAGTATACAGCAAGATGTGATTTTGCCTCTTCTGACCTAGATACATAGAAAATAACATGGAAAGATTACCTCAACTTGAGCAGCATTAGGAGAGTTTTGACAGGGGAGATTCTGATCTGGGCTGTAAAGAATGAGTAGTATTTGGATAATGCAGAGGGGAGGGCATTCGAGGCAGGTGGAACCACAGGAAGAAGTGGATGGAGGAGGGCGGGGCGCACGGCAGGTTAGAGTCTGGCGGCGCAGGGCTGGCTAAGGACGGGCCAAGGAGTTTGACTTTTGTCATTGTAGGAGAGCAGAGAGAGCTGACCCAGGCCTGTGACCTGAAATATTATCTTCATCGTGATGAACACAAAATGTATGTTAGGTATCTATGATTGTCTGTTACTATCTATGTTGCTGGCAGGCAGGAAAAAATATGGACAGGGAGAACGCCCCCATCTTGAAAGCTTTGGCCTTGAAGTGGCACCCGTGTTCTCAGTCTTCATTGTCTTGAATTCAGTCTCGTGATCCCACGTAACTTCGGAGGAAGGTCCGGAAGAAGAGAAAAGCACTCACTGCCTCCTCTGTCTGCCCCGGCCTAGTCTTCTGCCGATCTCCCCATCATTCCCTGTCTTTCATATACACTAGCCAGGGTTATTTCTCTTTTAAACCTTTGTATTTACTATTCCATTGATTGGAATCCTTTCCCCCCTGAATCTGTATGTGTCTTTCTCCTTTATATTATTCTGATACCAAGTTAAATGAGACCTGAGACAGACCACCTCAGACCTTAGTCAAAGTAGATACCACGTTCCCCTGAACAATCCCTGTGCTGTTACTCTGATTGATTTTCCTCATGATACATTTTACTATTTGAAATTCTTAAGTAGGTATTTGTCTGTGTATGTTTATGATGATTGTCTAGCTGCCCCACCTAGATCATAAACTTTTTTTTTTTGTTTAAGACTTTATTTCTCAATAATCTCTATAACCAACATGGGACTTGAACTTACAACCCCGAGATCAAGAGTCATGTGCTTACTGACTGAGCCAGCCAGGCGCTCCTGATTGTAAACTCTTTGAAGGGAGGGACTTTGTCTTGTTTATCACTGTCTGTTTACCACTGTATTTCTAGCACTGAAGACCGTAGAACATAGTACCTGTTCAGTTACTGTTTGCTCATCAACTGCTCTTTTAGAATGTTGCCTTTCCTTTCCACCTTGGCTATTCTCACTCAGTCTTAATGTCTTGCCTCACATTCTACTTCTGCAGTGACTCCTTTCTAGAGAGCTGACATCCCACCCTCTTCCATGACATTGAGTATATTCTGTTATAACAACGTCCCATTGATAGTGTGCCTGTCTATGGCACAGTACCTTGGGAAGGATTTATGCTCATTTTGCATTACTTATCCTGAAGGGCAGGGGCTAGATTCCCCCCCAGTATACATAATAGGCCATTGACTGGATGTTTGAGAGCCCCAAGCCCTGCCCACATTGCTAAGAAAGCACTGCTTCATCCTAATTTTCTTCCCTTAAGGGGTTGTCTAGTCCTCCATTTGTACTTCAGTCTCTATCTGAAGTAATACTGTTTGCATCTGGATGACTTCCTCCTGGAAGTCGTTTTGTAAATAGCCCCCATGTCAGGTGTGCCATTGGAACCTGGAATTTTTGAAGGAGGTGCCTTGTACAGGGTACATACTCTCTAAATATTTGTTGATTTGAATTGACTCACAGCTGCTTTTATTAAATTCTAGCCCTGTGTTATGTTTACAAAACATAATCTTAGATGTTTTATGATCTCTGTTAGGCTCTCGGCTGCCGATAGAAGACCTGTGTGTTTCCACACCACAGTCGAGTTTGCCTCGAATGCACTTGTTAAAACCTGTGATTGGAAGAGAAGTCTAGCTGCTGAGAGAAAGCTGGGCCAGGCTTCAGGAGGTCTTCGTACAGTTGATGGTTTTAGATACGGGGGAAGCATTTTCTCCTCTGGGATTTGAATATATGTTCCGGAGGGATGGCTTACTGTTTTCCAGGTAGAGAGATACCGTTTCTCTCCTACAGCTTTTTGCTAAGGGAAGTCGATAATATGTCACGCTAATAGGAAAAAAGCAAATTTACATTACACTGAAGGCAGTATAATGTGCGTTTTTTCCTACCGGCATTTTCAGTTTCTGTGTTTGTCTTACTGAAGTTTGTGAGCACACAGAGTAGAGATTGTAGATCCGAGTTTGTCTGTTCCCACTGAGTGATCAGGTATGGTCGGTGTATATCCCTAATCCTGTAAGTCTTGAGACATATTAGTTTATATTCATTTACCTGTGAAAAAGTTGTATGGAGCCTTAGTTTATATTCATCTGCTCAGCTACAAGAGAAGGAAAAACATGATTTTTTAAAAAAAATTATGTATAACCTTTTCATTTTTAATGTATCATTGAGCCCCTCCTGTGTTTTGGGGACTGAGACATCTTTGCTGGAATGATAGCTGTGGTTTGATATTGACCAAATATTTGGATGTAGTATGAATGTGTAGACTGTTATAGAATGCAATTTTTTAAAATAAAATTTTCTTAGATGTGTAATACTGGGTAATTTAAGCATATTTAATGTCTTCATTGATTTCTGCTGTATATGGCGTTCTCATTTTTATTTGAATCTTGCGATTATTAGTGCTCATTATTACGAATATCAGTTATTGTATAGTGAAGCCCTCAGGCCTCTGAAGCGTTTTTTGTTTGTGTGCTTTTGTTTTGTTTTTAAAGATTTATTTATGTATTTTGGTGGGGGGGAGGATGGCGAGCGCAGAGGGGAGGGGCAGAGGGAGACGAGACAATCCTCAAGCAGGCTCCGCCCCGCCCCCAGCATGGAGCCTGACTCAGGGCTCTCTATTATGACCTGAGCTGAAACTGACGGTTGGACGCTCAACCCAACCGACTGAGCCACCCTGAGCCACCCAGGTGCCCCTGTGTGTTTGTTTTTGTATAAACAAGACTCTTTGTGTAGAAGACTCTTGACTGTAGTGCTGTTCAGGCACCTACATCTACTTTTCAGATTTCCTCTCTTCTCTGCCCCTGCTTGTGTGCCACCTATCATTTTATTCTAGTCTGTTGGCCTCTAAGGCCCCCTCTCTGGACTTCTGCTTCTGGTCTACTGTAGGGGAGCCGAGTTGATTTTTTTTAAATTTTGCTTCTGATAAAAGGAGAAGGATTCCAAGTGAGGGCCTGAGTTCCAGGCATGACATTTATACTTGGACGTCAGGGAGTTCAAACTTCAGATGTCCCAAATTAAATTTCAGATCTCACCTCTCACCATCCCCCAAAACCTCCTTCATAGGCTTTCCCGTCTCAGTCGTTGCCCTGTCATCTGTCCTTTGCTTAGACTATAAACCTGAGCATCATCCTTGATGCCCCTCGGTCGCCCTCTATATTCCCTCTGTGAGGACATTGCATTGAGTCATCCTTCAGAATGTGTCTTGAAGCTCATCGTTTTTCGCCTCTTCCTTCTGGTCCTGGCCATCATCACCTCTGACCTGGATCAGAGCCGGAACCTGCTCACTGATCTCATTTCCACTGTACTCCTCTAGAGGCGCTTCTCAGCACGGCTGCCAGTGTGATCCTTTTACAGCGTCAAATGTCACAGCCACAGATCCTCCAGGGGTTTGTTCCCCTTCCCATCCAAGTAAAAGCCAGGTGATCTACAGGGTACTATAGGATTACCCCCATTTCCCCCTGTTTCTGGCCTCATCGCCTGCCACTTTTCCCTCTTGCTCACTGCAGTCTAGCCACACTGGCTCCTGGGTGGTCCTCAGACTTGCCAGGCACACTTTGATGTGAGGGCCTTCCCACTGGCAGTCCTGGAACAGTCCTTCCGGTTAGGCCCCTGTTTGGCTGACCCCCCCCCCGCCCCACCCCCAATCAAGTCTTAGCTCAGGTGAGCCGCCTAAGCTGTCCTGTTTTAAACTGCACGTAGGATTCCCCTTACTCTGCTCTTTGTCTTACACTTGGCATCTAACATAACGTTTACCCCCATTAGAATATAAGCTCCATGAAGGCAGGTTTTTAACTTCTTGTTCAGTGATGTATCCTCAACATCTAGAACAGTTCCTGACACATAAAGAGTGCCTAATAAGGGGTACTTGGGGAGTGGGTCCGTGGTTATCTGTAGACGTTATGAGTTTCTGTATGTTACTAATGTGAAGCCATTTTCTCTGACTGACTTACTGTTAATCTTACTCTGAATATTTGAGTTTGCTTGGCAAATGGGGTGGATATACAAGGAGATACTATACCTAAGCTTCCGTGTATGATTAGGCATAAGTTGAATGTTAACCCTATAGCAGTTTTTTAAAGAAAACATTGCTGTTTAATTCCTCTCATTCTTTAATATTTTTAAGTGTAGAGTCTATAGTTTTAAGTATCTAACCTGTTTTTTATTGAAATTTGAAAACTTAAGCGTGTTTGTTGGTATTGCTTTGTTAAAGAACAAAATATCCCTAATTTGATTTTTGTATTTTACTTGTAGACACACTCTGTGCAGTTCTAGAAAGAGACACACTTAGTATTAGAGAAAGTCGACTTTTTGGAGCTGTTGTGCGATGGGCAGAAGCGGAATGTCAAAGACAACAATTGCCTGTGACTTTTGGAAACAAACAGAAAGTTCTAGGAAAAGCACTGTCCTTGATCCGGTTCCCACTGATGACCATTGAGGAGTTTGCAGCAGGTAGGGCTATCACTTGACCAATATCTGTGTGAAATTAACAGGCAGTCAGCCAGCCTCCCTGTGCGAGAGGAGAACCTGGTACTTACTGAATTCTAGTCACATGATATATGAATGGGAGTGTGTGTGTGTAATTTCATTTACTTCTCCTGAGAGCTCTTCAGGATAACATTATAGGTGATTTATTTTGATATGTGCATTAGGGTTTTTTGGTTTTTTTTTTTTTTTAGTGTAGTGCACACAGGTTACATTAGTTTCCGGTGTACAACACGGCGATTCTGTTCTATAAGGTTACGTGCTCCCCACCAGTGTAGCCACCGTCTGTCACCACGCGGCACTGTTACAGCGTCATTGACTGTATTCCCTGTGCTGAGCCTTTCATCCCCGTGACTCCCCTTCAAGCATTTGCCCATCCCCTCTCCCCACCCTGTCCTCTGGCAACCACCAGTTTGTTCTCAGTATTTATGGGTCTGATCTGCTTTTTTTGTTTATTCATTTGCTTTTATTTTGTTTTTTTAGATTCCACACATATGACTGAATATAGGGTTATATTTTTAAAATACTATGTATATAAAAATCAGATTTTTATAGATTAGAGAACTGAACCTGAGAGGTGTTAAGTGTCTTGCTCAAGGTTATAATGATAGACCTTTCTGATTCTTAAGATTGATTTTTTTTTTTTTTAAAGATTTTATTTATTTATTCAACAGGATAGAGACAGCCAGCTAGAGAGGGAACACAAGCAGGGGGAGTGGGAGAGGAAGAAGCAGGCTCATAGCGGAAGAGCCTGATGTGGGGCTCGATCCCATAACGCCGGGATCACACCCTGAGCCGAAGGCAGACGCTTAACCGCTGTGCCACCCAGGCGCCCCTGATGCTTTTTTTTTTAAGATTTTATTTATTTATTCAACAGGATAGAGACAGCCAGCTAGAGAGGGAACACAAGCAGGGGGAGTGGGAGAGGAAGAAGCAGGCTCATAGCGGAAGAGCCTGATGTGGGGCTCGATCCCATAACGCCGGGATCACACCCTGAGCCGAAGGCAGACGCTTAACCGCTGTGCCACCCAGGCGCCCCTGATGCTTTTTTTTTTAAGATTTTATTTATTTATTAGAGAAAGAGCACAAGAGAGAGAAAACGAGCAAGCACGAACGGGGGAGGGGTGGGGGGCAGGAAGGGCAGAGGGACAGGGAGAAGCAGGCTCCCCACTGAGCAGGGAGCCCCCACTCAGGACTCAATCCCAGGACCCCAGGATCATGACCTGAGCTGAAGGCAGACACTTAACCAACATAGCCACCCAGGTGCCCCTGATCGACGCTTCTGATGTAAAATCAGAGACATCCAGGGGCACCTAGATGGCTCGGTTGGTTAAGTGTCTGCCTTTGGCTAGGGTCATGATCTCCGGGTCATGAGATCAAGCCCTGAGTAGGGCTTCCTTCTCAGCAGGGAGTCTGCTTCTCTCTCTCTCTCTTCCTCTGCCCCTCCCACTGCTTGTTCTCTCTCTCTCTCAAATAAATAAAAACCTTAAAAAAAATAAAATAAAAATGAAATCAGACATACCTGGTTTTGAATCTTTTTTCTATGACCCATTCTCCTTATCCATATTGACATTGAGTATTATCTGCTTTTAAGTCATGGCCAGGTTGATTTAGAGGAAAAAGGAAATCTCATTATTGTTTAAAATTATATTTATATTTACTGCCTATTTGTATTTTTTCTTAATATTTATGACTTTTGTTTTTTCTGTTGGATATTCAAATTTTTCTTATTAGATTTATCATAAATAATTTTCTCCCAATATGTTTTTGGTGGAATCAGTGTTTTTTCTTTCTGCAAACTTTTTTTTTTTTAAAGATTTTATTTATTTATTTGACAGAGAGAGAGACAGTCAGAGAGGGGGAACACAAGCAGGGGGAGTGGGAGAGGAAGAAGCAGGCTCCCAGTGAAGAAGCCTGATGTGGGGCTCGATCCCAGAACGCCGGGATCATGCCCTGAGCCGAAGGCAGACGCTTAACGACTGAGCCACCCAGGCGCCCCTCTGCAAACTTTTTTATTGAGGTGTAACAGCCATATAATAAAGTGAACACACCTATAGAATCATACTTGGTATCAGTTTATGGTATATGACCAGTATCCCAGAAGCCTTCATCATGCTCCTCCAAGTCCCTGATCTCCCTCCCAAAGGTGACTACTTTCTGGCCTCTATAAATCAGTTGTGTCTGTTTTTGAACTTTTTTTAAAAGTTTTTATTTGAATCACCTGGTGCTTATCACTACACATGCACTCCTTAATCCCCATCACCTATTTCACCCACACCCCTACTCACCTCCCCTCTGGTGACCATCCATTCTCTATAGTTAAGAGTCTGTTTCTTGGTTTGCTTCTTTCTTTTTTTTTTACCCCCTATGATCATTTGTTTTGTTTCTTAAATTCCACATATGAGTGAAGTCATAGGTACTTGTCTTTCTCTGAGTGACTTCTCTTAGCATCATTCCTCTAGCTCCAGTGAGGTCACTGCAAAAGGTAAGATTTCATTCTTTTTCATGGCTAAGTAATATTCCATTGTAGATATAGATACACACACACCCCACATTGTCTTTATCCATTTATCAATTTATGAACAGTTGGGCTGCTTCCACGTCTTGGCTATTGCAGATAATGCCCCTATACACAGAGGGGTGCATCTGTCCCTTTGAATTCGTGTTTTAGTATTCTTTGGATAAATACTCAGTGGCGTGATTTGCTGGATCATAGGGTAGTTCTATTTTTAACTTTTCGAGGAACCTCCATACTGTTTTCCACAATGGCTGCACCAGTTTGCATTCCCACCAACAATTTCTCCACATACTCACAAACACCTGTTGTTTCTTGTGTTGTTGATTTTAGCCATTCTGACAGGTGTGAGGTGGGATCTCATTGTAGGTTTGATGTGCATTTCCCCGATGAAGAGTGATGTTGAGCATCTTTTCATGTGTCTGTTGGGCATCTATATGTTGTCTTTAAAGAAATGTCTGTTCATGTCTTCTGTTTTTGAACTTAATATAAAGGAAATGATGCTTACATATGTGTTCTTTGGTGTATGGCTTTCTCTCTTACTATGTAGATTCATCCCTGTGGTTGTGTGTGGCAGTAGCTCATTCTTTTTCATTGCTATATAATCTGTCGTAGGAATGTGCCATGATTTATTATGCATTTTACTATTGTTGGAACATCTGGGTTGTTTCTTTTTGGGGGCCATTAAGAACCTTCTTGTACATGTCACTGAGGGGACACATGTAGACATTTCTGTTGAGTATTATACAAGTGGAATTGTTATGTCATGGAGTGTGGGTATGTTCACCATCAGTAGATCCGGCCAGAGAGTTGCCCAGAGTGATTGTAACGTTCATGCTCAACTGCCAAGTGAAGAGAGTTACAAGCACATTCTAGTTGCCCCACATCCTCTCCAGAACTTGGTTCTTGTCCGTTTTTGTAGTTTAGTCATTTGGTGGGTTGAGAACATACTTTATTATGGTTTTAATTTTGTGCCTCTGACAGTTAATGATGTTGAATGTGCCAATAACCGGATATGCTTATTCAGGTCCTTGGTTTCTTTGTTGATTTTTAAGAGTTTTATATGTTCTGAATACAAGTCTTCTGTCAGGTATATGTATTGCTAATGTGGATTGCCTTTTTATTAATGCTGTCTTTTAAAAAAATTTATTATTTGAAGTGTAGTAGACATACGGTGCTGTATTAGGTTCAGGCATACAGCATAGTGATTCAGCAATTCTGTACATTTACTCCGTGCTCATCACGATAAGTAGAGTCACCATGTGTCAGCATGCAGTGTTACGATACTGGCTATATTCTCTATGCTCTTCTTCTCATCGCTCTGACTTACTTATTTTATAACTGGACATTTGTACATCTTAATCTACACCTATTTTGCTAATCCCCCCAACCCACTCCCTTCTGGCAACAACCAGTTTGTTTTCTGTATTTAAGAGCCTTTTTAGGGGTGCCTGGGTGGCTCGGTCAGTTAAGGATTTGCCTTTGGCTCAGGTCAGGATCCCAGCGTCCTGAGATCGAGCCCCAAGTTGAGTTCCCTACTCAGTGGGGAGTCTGCTTCTCCCTCTGCCTCTCCCCATGGCTTGTGCTCTCTGTCTTGCTCACTCTCTTTCTCTCTCAAATAAATAAATAAAATCTTTGGGGAAAAAAAAAAGAGCCTCTTTACTTTTATGTTTGTTTGTTCATTAGTTTTTTAGAGTCCACACATAAGTGAAATCATATGGTATTTGTCTTTGACTTATTTCACTTAGTACAATACCATCTGGGTCCATCCGTGTTGTTGCAAATGGCAAGATCTCATACTTTTTTTTTTTTTACGGCTGAGTAATATTCCATTGTAATATACACCACATCTTTATCCATTTGTCTATGGATGGACACTTGGGTTGCTTCTATACCTTGGCTTTTGATAAATAGAAAATTTTAATTGTAATGAAGTTAATTTATCAACCTTTTTCTTCAGTCAGGTGAAGGCTTTCTGTATCTACTTTAAGAAATTTGCCAGCCTCAAGATTATTAAGATATTCTCTTAAGTTCTCTTCAAGGAGTTTTAATGTTTTACATTTAACATTTAGATCTATAAACCATTTGGATTTTTGTTTTTTTGTATTGTTTTCTCACACATGTATATGGTATGAGGTAGAAGTTAAGCTTCATTTTTTTCCCCATGTAGCAGCATATTAAAAAACTATCCTTGTCCCATACATTTCAGGGCCAACTTTGTTGTAAATCAGGTGATTTTGTTTGAAGTAACCTGTTTCTGGAGTGTGTGTTCTGTTCCACTGTTATATTTATTTATTCTTGCACCAGTTCTGCATAGTTTTACACCAGATCTTGAAATCTGGTAGTGAAAATTCTCCAGCTTTGTTCTTCTTCAAGATTATATTGGCTATTTTGGTCTTTTTGCATTTTTGTATGAATTTTTTTACTCAGCTTGTCAATTTCCTCCCCCCCAAAATCATGGGATTTTGATTGGAATTGCATTGAATCTGTAGATTGGTGTGGTGATAACTGACATTTTTATACTACTACTAGTCACTAATATTTGTAATATTTTTATAATATTACTACTGTTTTGTTTTTTAAGATTTTATTTATTTATTTGACAGAGAGAGACACAGCGAGAGAGGGAGCATAAGCACGGGAAATGGGAGAGGGAGAAGCAGGCTTCCCACTGAGCAGGGAGCCTGACTCGGGGCTCGATCCCAGGACCCTGGGATCATGACCTGAGCTGAAGGCAGATGCTTAACGACTGAGCCACCCAGGTGCCCCAGTCTGATGAGAGTTTTGTCATTAACTTTATCAACTGCTTCTCTTCTTTTCAGATAGTGGTACAGTAGTTTTCCCCTTTATTTTCTTTATATTTTTTCAAATATGTAATTGACTTTATTAAGCAATGCATGAATTGGGTAGCATCCCATCTAGCAAGTAGAGAGATGCTCTTTGCTGTATTTTCTTAATATGGTGAACTACACTGACTTTCCAAATTAAACCTAATTGGATTCCTTATATAAGCCAGACTTAGTTGTCATTCTGTATCCTATGTTACCAAATCCAGTTTGCTAAACTTTTAAAAATATTTTTATGACTACTTCATGAGAGAAATTAGTCTGTACTTTTCCTTTCTTGGAATGAAATTGGGAGATTTTAATTAGCACGTTTATGCTGGTCACATAGAGAAGTTAATGAATGTTTCTTTTTTAACTGTTTAAGAGTTGGTGTAAGATTGGTGGTGTTTTTTCCTTAAATGTTTAGGAAAGTTCACCAGTGAGGTTATCCGGATCCAGAGTTTTCTTTGTGGAAGATTTTGTTTGTTCGTTGTTGTTTTAAAGATTATTTGAGAGAGCGCTGCTAACACTTACGTTCTATTAGATTAACCTCAAACGGATTAGAAATCTTTAAAATTAAATACATACTAAAATTTTTCTACCTCACTGTTATTTTACATCTTCTGGATTTGAATTCACATTATTTTTTTTTAAAGATTTTATTTATTTATTTGACAGAGAGAGCGAGCCAGCAAGAGAGGGAACACAAGCAGGGGGAGTGGGAGAGGAAGAAGCGGGCTCCTAGTGGAGAAGCCTGATGTGGGGCTCGATCCCAGAATGCTGGGATCACGCCCGGAGCCGAAGGCAAGACGCTTAACGACTGTGCCACCCAGGCGCCTCTGAATTCACATTATTATGTGGAGTATTGCAGAGTTAGGAATTGAAATCCAGATGCTTTTCCTGAGGTTATATTTTTATTTCTGCAGGTCCCGCTCAGTCTGGAATTTTGTCCGACCGTGAAGTGGTCAATCTCTTTCTTCATTTTACTGTCAATCCTAAACCCCGAGTGGAATACATCGACCGGCCCCGTTGCTGCCTGCGGGGGAAGGAGTGCTGCATCAACAGGTTCCAGCAAGTGGAGAGCCGCTGGGGCTACAGCGGCACCAGCGACCGCATCAGGTAGCTGCCTCACCGCAAGCGTGGCCTCTTCTCCTCGTGTTGCAGGAGATCATTGACCGTGTTTTATTTTCAACTTTGTTTAATACATTTCTGAGTTAACGACAACAGTCAAGAGTCGGGGAGGTGCAGCACCTCCTCGCTGGACCGTGAGTGAGAGGACCTCTCAGGAAACAAGTGAAGGTAGAAAGGCTTGGGGAGGGTTTCTGCGGCCTGGGTTCTGTTTGGACTGCCATCGCTGGCCAGCGGGCTCTGCACCGTAATTATCAGACACTGCTCTAACAGCGTTTAACAGGAGCTTTCTCTTCGCATGGGAGATAGCTCCGTATCCAGTTACAAACGCTTAAATGGGAAAAAAATCAAGAATCTTGAAAGACACATGGATAAAATCCTGTTGAGGAATTTATCTTTATTGTGTTTTCTTTAGGTTAAATATCAAAATAGAATAAGTACCAGTTTTCATAAAAAAGACCTTTTGGATCTTTACTTACTTAATAGCACTTCAGTATCAAACTAGGGATTAATAATAAGTTTGTTAAAAAATAAAATTCTGAGGGGGAAATAAATGCATTTGTGGACTACTTAATAATCATTCACAATGAGAACGTTATATATGAAAACCTATGAGATGAGGCCAAGTGTCACACAAAAGGACAGTAATAATGTCTACTTTTAATAAATAAATTAGAGTAGAAATAAATGATTTAAGCATTCAACTCAAGTATTTAGAAAATGAATAGCAAAAGAAAATAGAAAAGAGAAGGGAAATAGATAAATGTAGGAATGAATGAATTTAAAACAGTAGAATTAAATCCGTAAGCCGGTTCCTTAAAAAAATCAGCAAAATAAATAAACCTCAAAACCAGTAAAGGAAGAAAGCGTACATTTAGAAGTAATAATGGGGATATAATCATATACTAAGGCAATTTTTATTTTAATTCTGAGTTTACTCTGTGCTAATAAATTGAACATCTTGATGGAATGGATCATTTTATAGGCAAATATAAATTATCAAAATTGACTGAAGAAGAAAGCCTGAATAGACCCAATTACCAATGGAAGGAATTAAAAGTTATCAAAGAACTGTCCCTTCACAAGGTGGTTTTTACAGGTGAGTTTTATCAAACCTTCAAGGAACAGGTCATTTCCTTGAGCATTAAAAGAAGAAAATACTTCTTGGTTAATTATTGAAAGAAGCGTAACACTTAATGCAGGAATCTGATGAGACGAAAACATTTCTAGATCAGTCTCATAGATACAGAAGAACTTCTACGTAAGACGTCAGTGTCTTGAATCTAGCAATACCTGAGAAAACATTACTGTACGAGCAAACAGGGTTTATTTGAAGATTGAAAAAATGGCTCAGTATTAGGAAATATATTAAATATCCATTCACCACAGTAGCAGACCAAGGAAGAAAAGGAATTTGATTGTTTCAATAGGTGTCAAAGACTTTATAAAATTTCACCTTCATTCTAGTCTGTTAATAGACTAGAAAAATTCTTTCATGTGATAGACTATCAAAACCTCAAGGTAGTGACGCTGGCCGGTCTTGCTGTGTTTCGGCAGTATTCTTACAATTCTGGGTGATGTGATTTATTTATGATTGTCATAAAGGATTAGGAGATTGAATACTGAGAAGGAAGAAATCTTTTTCATTATTTGCAGATGACATTATCTACATTAGTACCATTTCTCCCTTTTTTATAATAAAATGTTTTATATTCCCTCTTTATAATTTTATAATAAAATGTTTTATATTCCCTCTTTACTAACCTGATGAATTTCATAGACTGTATACTGCACACGTTGTTTTTAATTACCATAACGACCTAGTTGCAGTGGAGCAATAAATATAACTGAGATCAAATAAAATAATGTGTAGGCACTGGAGCAGGACCACACTAGAAGACAGAAGGAAGCGGTCAGTCCGTGTGCACACCAGCGTGCCAAGACAGCTACGCTTGCAGGGACAGGTGTAGCATACCACATGTCAAAAACCAGGAGCAGTGTTGCTGCCAATAATGTCATTTTTTTAAAGGTTTCAAATAAAACAAAGTACAGTTAGTCCTGTTTATTTAGTTTCTAGATTGGCGACCCTCTTACTCACTAAAATTTATTTGTACTCCCAAAATCAATGCTTGCAGTGCTTTCTTAAATCACAGGAAAGATTTTCCTTGCCCAGGAAGTATGTTCCTATTTGAGGGTCACACAAGGAGATGCCCTCTGCCTTCTTATCTCTGCTCTCCTGGGAATGGAGACAGTAGAGGGCAGTACGGTGTAGTGCAGGACAGGCTCTGGGGCCATGTGGGCAGTACGAATCCTGACTCTGCACCTGCTGCTGGGTGGCCTCAGGCAAGTCACTTAACACTTCTGAACCTTTGTTTTCTCTTCTGTAAAATAAAGAAATTGGAATCTACTAGGATGAGCTGTTTTTAGGATTATAACCCATGTGAAGTGTGTCTGTGTATGTTTCTGTGTGTGTATGTGTATGTGTGTGTGTGTGTGTGTATACACATGTTTCCCCCAGGAGCAATGGTTTAGTATTTGTGGCAACTTTATAGAATATGGTTACTACAAATAAGAATTGACTATATAATATTTCCGCTATATGATAATCACCTCTTGTAAAGGTCAGTGAATATTAAAGTTGTCAAAAGCTTTGGTTTATGCTGAAACGTATGTGATGCTGGGGACTTGGGGACCCTGCTCTGCAAGGAGAACAGAGGGTTGGATATAATCCTCTAATTCCTTCCTGTGTACAGACATAAGACACATCCTCTCTGCAGAATAATTTTGCATTATAACAACAACAACAACAACAAAATCTTTGGTTTGTAAATAAAGTAGAATTAGGTTGAACTCTTGTAGTTATAAATGAGTTTTTCACCTACATGAATTCTGATGGGACACTTGAAAGTTGATTGGGATTCTTTGTGGGGAGACTGTCCTAATCATTGCAGTTAACCTGGTGCCCCTGGCTCCCTGCCAGCAGTGCCCCTAAACCTTTGTGAAAACAGAGCTTGGCCTTCTTGAGGAAAGAACTCCTTTTGAGAACAACGGATCCATCTGAATAACCTCAGGATCAGTAAAAATCTGTTAGAACCAATGGAAGAGAATAGTGGCCACTTGTGAAATGTATATGTAAAAACCACTGATGTTCCTGTGTCGTCAGAATTCAGTGACAGAGATGGACGGTGGCAGGGGTTGATGTCCTCAGTGCCACTGAACTACACACTTGAAAATGGCTAAGATGGTTCATTTTGTTGTATATTTTGCCACAATAAAAGGCTAAAATTTAAAAATGTTTGGTTTTTCAGTCAAAATATTAAATAAAAAATACTCCATGTACCATAGTGACAACATAAAGGAGCAGGAATAAATCCAATGAGAAGCACACCGACTAGCACCTTTATGAAGAACTGGAGAACTTCGACTGGAGTCAGTATCTTTCCAAACTAACCCCGTATGTTACACAGTTCCTTTCAGAAGTCACATGTGTTCGGTGCAGAGGAGTGGCTTGGCAAAATTATTCTAAAGTTACTCTGGAAGCCCAAATGTTTCTCTTTTTAAAGGAGCAGTATGGATCGAATGTGATAAGTATTATAAACTTTAAGTGTTGCATGGGACACACTATAGAGTTCCAAAATCAGCCTAACATAGGCGAGCATTTAGAATGTAAGGGAGGAAATTTAGAAGGTGAAAAAGGATTAACCACTGGGAAAATAAAGTTAGATCCTTTCTGATCCCATCTACCACTATTTGTATAAAGTTAAATTTCAACATTAAAAAAATGAAATCTTGAGAGTGCTAGTGGAGGTAAATGTTATGATGGGGTGAGATCAGCCTCTTTAAAGTTGGCAGAGATCATAATTTGACTACAGATAATTCAACATTTTTACTTCCAAAGCCACCATAAAGTTAATCAATAAATGACAAACAGGATACTTTCCGTAATGGATATTTACTGACAAAGCACGGCTATATAACATGGCCTTTCAAATCCACATGAAAAAGACATTTCATCAGCAGAGAAAAATGGGAAAAGAACATGAGTATTTCATTAAAGAGAAAATCCAGTAGATGGTAAGCATATGAACAAGTGTTTTAACTCATTAGTAATCAAAGAAATATAAATAGGATTTGTCAGTCATCAGCTTCTCAGCGGCACAAAGACATAAAAATACTCAGGATTGCTCAGTGTGAGATAGAATCGATCTTTGTTCCCTGTGGGGTGGAAAGTGTGCTAGTTTTCCCTGGAAGCAATTGGATAATGTTTATCTAAAGCCTTAAGAACATGCCTGTTATTTTCCTCAGCAGTTCTACTTCTAGGAATTTATTCTAAGGACATAATTAAGGCCCTACAAGATTACTCATCATGGCACTGTCATAGAAGAGCAAAACTGCAAGTAACCTAGATTATCCAGCAATGAGGAACTAGTTAAATATAGTGGACCAGTAGTAATTGTTTACCTTTTTAAATGAGAGAAGTGTGTATATATATATATATATATATATAATTATATCTATATAGATGATTTTTAAGGTAAGTGTTCATAGAAAATAAGTCTTATTTTGTGTGTCTTATTTTCCCATTGTTAAAAAATAGAACTAAAAGTCTGAAAAGAGAATGCACCAAAGGATAGATGGAGGGTATCTCTGGATAATAGATTTAGAGATGCTTTAAAATTGTCCTTGTTTGTTTAGCTGCATTTTCTAGCGTTTTGGTTTTTTTACAGCGAATATATTACTTTTTTAAAATAAGAAAAGACCTATATTAAAAACGATATATTTAAAACTCTTAAGGCGGTCCTCGCACTGGACTGAGAGTGTTCGCGTAGTGGGGATAAGCATGGGCGTTTGGACCCGGGCAGGCCTGCGGTCATGTCCCTGCTATGCCACACTTTGTGACCCAGGCAAGTGAATTTCTCTAAACCTTAGTTTCTTCAACTATAAACACGGAGGAGAATAAAAACAATACTGTGTGACTGAGTTTATGGAGCTGTTACGATGATTAAAGGAAATAATTGGTGTAAAGTCTCGAAGCCCAGCACCCGGCCCAGGAAGGGCTCAGTGTGCTGGTACAGTAGTAAGAGTCGTGAGCACTGACGTTGCTGCCAAAGAGGCTGAGGGTCCCTGCTTTATGTCGTGATGATCGCTGATCATACAGTCTTTCAGTGCTCTTTGTACTTTTTGTCAGCTTTTATACATTCATAAAATGGAGTAAGGTGGGTGTGTTTCTTAACTGTTGTGACCAAACTGGACTTGCTGATTGTTGTAGTAGGAGATCTCATTCTGATCGACCTGCGTAGATCAGGTCCTGGCCCCGCGCTGCACCACCGTGTTCTCTTACGGCAGCTGCTTCCTCCAAGCTCTGATGACAACCTGGAGTTACTGTTGATTCCTTTGCTTGCTTGCCTGTTCCCGGCGTCCTCCATTAGGCTACAGGTGCAGCGTGGGTTGACTGGCTTGTTGACCATTATTTCCCTGGTGCCAGGCCCAGTACCTAAGTCTGACAGGCCCTGAGTAAGTATTCATCGAGCTGAGAAATTGTTCTAGTTTGGGCTGCTGGATTTCGGGCCTAGTGGCTGACACATATGTGTTCATGAAGGAGATGGGCAAACGTATTTGGACTAATATATCATTTCAGTGATCACTACAACAAAAGTGGGTATTTAGGTTAAATAATTTCCTTTGACTCTCAGAAATGTGCAGTACAGAAAACAAATTCTACTTAAGTTTGCATTAAGTTAAAATTTACTCTAGAAAGAGTTTTTTGGTAAACAGATAACACCTCCAAGGATATCAAATTGATGACAGTTTTCCTTTTTATGAGCAAAATTAGATATTCCAGGTAACACTTAAAAGTTTTATAAGCCTTCAGAGTATGAATACTTATTGAATTCATGTGTTGTTTTATATTTGACTTCATTCTCAGGTTCACAGTTAATAGAAGAATCTCTATAGTTGGATTTGGTTTATATGGATCTATTCATGGTCCCACGGATTATCAAGTGAATATACAGGTACACTTTCTTCCTCACAATCTATCGTCTTGAAATATAACAAATGTAATTTTACAATAAGATCTCATTTTGATAAAATCAAATATATCAATATAATTATCAAAGGCACGAGAGCGCCTAGAGAGTTCTGTTTTACAACCGATCAAAGGAATGGTTTCCAAGAATTGGGGTCCCGGGCTCCTTCACAGAAGCGTTAACACGGGAGGAGCCCTCCTTTCTCCAGGAAACACTGTCAGTCGTTCCTGCTGTGTGTTGGCTGTCTTAAGACACCCATCGGCTTTTTTCATGGCCCTTTGAACTCTAGGGCTTGAAACTGTGTAATTTCTCAAAACTACTAAGAACACCTTCTGATTTCTGATTGTCTGACTAGACCCTGCCTCATTCTTTAGATCTGCTCCATCTCAGTTCTTAATCCGGAAGAAAGTTAAATACCTCTCTCATTCCCTTCCAGTAACCCAGTGTTCTCCCACTGTTGTGATTACACACCCCAGTTAGAATTATTTTTGAAACACACCTGCACTGGACTTGTATTTACAAACTATGCACATGTAATACTGTACTTTGATATTTTGCATAAGTTAAAACACAAAAAATAGAAATGAGAAAAGGAAGTAAACAGTGTTTGAAAACTTTTATCAGTAGGAAATAACTGCGTTCTCTAAAATGTTATTAATATATTAGTTTTAATAGTAAAAACCTTGGTGTACTTTGTGTTCAAAATACATCATTAGTTTTCAAAATATGGAACAATTCAAAGCTCTGATTTGATAACAGTTGAAAAAAATTCCTCACTACCTCACAAAGATACCTTGCTTCAGATGGAAGAATTGCATTATTGGCTCTGCTCGTGACATCGTGCTCATTGTCTCATCTTGTCTGCTAAAGTTTTATTGAAATTCAGCTGACTGCTGGGTGCAGTCAGGCCCCGACTCTTGGTTTTAGCTCAGGTCGTGAGATGGAGCCCCTTGTGGGGCTCGGTACTCAGTGTGGAGTCTGCTTGGGATTCTCCCCTCTCTCTGCCCTTCCTGCTCATGCTCTTTCTCTCTTTCTCAAATAAAAAATATATATATTTTTAAAGATTTTATTTATTTATTTGATAGAGACAGCGAGAGAGGGAACACAAGCAAAGGGAGTATGAGAGGGAGAAGCAGTTTTCCCGCTGAGCAGGGAGCCTGATGCGGGGCTCAGTCCCAGGACCCTGGGATCATGACCTGAGCCGAAGTCAGACGCTTAACAGCTGAGCCACCCAGGCGCCCCCAAAAAATATTTTTTAAAAATTCAGCTGATGGGCCCCTGGCTGGCTCAGTCAGAAGAGTATGCAACTCTTGATCTCGGGGTTATGGGTTTGAGCCCCTCCTTGGGTGTAGAGATCAAATCAATGAATAAATACTTAAAAAAATCAGTTGATAAATTTATATTTTAAAAAATCAGCTGATAAATTTATGTCACTCAAGTCAATTTGTTACTCTTACAAACCAATTAGAAAGTGACTTTTTTTTTTTAGATTTTATTTATTTGAGAGAGAGAACATGAGCAGGGGGAGGGGCAGAGGGAGAAGCAGACTCCCTGCTGAGCAGGGATCCCGAAGTGGGTCTCGATCCCAGGACCCTGGGATCATGACTTGAGCCAAAAGCAGATGCTTAACCCACTGAGCCACCCAGGTGCCCTGGTTTTAAGTTTTCTATGGAACTGTGATATACGTTTAGAAAAGTACACGTATTTCTAAGCGGTACATGTAGCTCGCTTTTCAGAGACTGAACACGCTTGCGCAGCCAGCAGCCAGATCAAGGAACAGGACATTCGAGCGCCCTTGTGATCTTTCCAGTCACTATCCCTGCAGAAATGACCACTGTCCTGACCTCACACAGCATCGACTGGTTTGGCCTATTGGGCTGTTCCTGTTTTTATCTGACATTTGCGAAAAGGCGTGTCTGTGAGCCTCAGCCTCTGCACGTGCTCTTCCTGCGCACGGACCTCTGTAACCCAGTGAGCTCCGACTGGAGCTTTAACGCTCTCCTCTGTGCAGCCTCACCCCTTCCTGACAAATAAAATTCTCCTCCGTTTGGCCGCTCCACCTTACACATAGCTCTTCCTGCACGTGCCGTACTGAATTGTCGCTGTACGCACGTCTAGTGACTGGAAGCTCCTTGAGGCTGTGTCCTTCCCTGCCTGGCACAGATTATGGAACTAAATAGAAAACAGGATTTTCACATTTCCAGTATCTGTGTACCTGAATACTGCATTTCAGGTCATTTTAATTTCAGTAAATAACATTTAGACATAGGAAATGCTGTGGGAATTTTCTAGCGGCAAGGCAGGCTAGCAAGGAGTAAAGGCCCATTTTCCTCAGTATCTAAAATCCAGGCCCTCTAAAAACCAGTTCCCTGAGCCGTGCGTCTTTTGTGGACGCCCCTCTGTCCTGCTGCCGAGCCCCAGTTAGCTGGCATCCTCCCCGCCCTTGACAGCCTGTCAGAGCCATCGCTGGGGGTTAGAAGTAAACACAGAAGAATTACACGACAGAGACGTAGCCGCTATTCCTCAGGGTTCCATATTCCTTTCTGTGAAACCTGGCATCAGTTGATGTAACTGAAATGTGACTTCTCTTTAAAAAACTACAGATCATTGAATATGAAAAAAAACAAACCCTGGGACAAAACGATACCGGATTCAGTTGTGATGGGACTGCTAACACATTCAGGGTCATGTTCAAAGAGCCCATAGAGATCCTGCCCAACGTGTGCTACACAGCATGCGCGACGCTCAAAGTAAGTCTTCCAGAATGTTCCGGAGGGTGAACTGGTGAACAGAGCGGTTTTCCGTAGAAGCTGAGAGTCCCTGGCAATAAAGCCTTCAGGAAGAGCTGGAAGGAGGAAGCTGGGAGTTAAAGTACTCTCCACTGCTTTGACAAAGAAGTGCTTCTCAGCACAGCTCTGCTCTGAAATGTTCTTCACAGCAAGTAGCCCTTTGCTTGAGTAGGAATTTGAATGTTTGACAGAAGATAAAGTAATTATTTACTTAAAACCGTTTCACTGTTGTCTAAAAGCTGACTTCTACATTCAGTATTTTTAATCATTAACTGGCTTTGTAGCAAGAACTTCATTTTTCATGAAATGGCTTAGCATAAAGTTGCCTATAAGAACTATAATGAAATCTAATCGTTAATCTAATTAAAACACTACATTAAATTGAATGCTTATTAAATGAGAATTACTAATGAACATTTCGTTCTCATTTAGGGTCCCGATTCCCACTATGGCACAAAAGGATTGAAGAAAGTCATGCACGAGACGCCTACTGCTAGCAAGACTGTTTTTTTCTTTTTCAGTTCCCCTGGCAATAATAACGGCACTTCAATAGAAGATGGACAAATACCTGAAATAATATTTTATACATAATTCAGCATTCTGATAGACCTTGGCTAAATAGTACCATACCATCTAGTCTCAAAGGCATAAAAAACTGGCCACAAAACATAGTTTGAGTGTCATGAATATTTATAATTTCAAGATAAGAAACTAAAATTTTAGTTTCTTAGATGAAGAATGTTGATTTAAATCTCTGCATGGTTTAAAAGCAGATTTTCCATTTTCTTATAACCTTAGGGGAAAAGAGAACTGGGCGTAACTTAAAAAAAAAAAAAACGCAGCTCTTTCAGCTATATCTTGTATAATTTCGTAGATCAATTGACTCATGGACTTTACAGTTTTATAGAAAGATTCTTGTTTCAGACAGCTGGTTTTGTTGTTGTTTTAACTGTTAGATGAATTGGACTTACAGGCTTATCTGTTCTGAAGGTTACATGAGATGAGACGGGTCAGTATTCTTACAGAATTCCTATTAACTCACATAACTAATTTCAGAAAATTAAGAAAACTGACCTCATATTTGGAGTTTTGAAGTATCTGGTTGTTAGCATTTGGAATATTGCTAGAAGTAGGCCTAATAAATGCCCACGAACATTCTCCATGTATTTACACAAAAGGATATTTTATTATAGTATATAGTCGTGTTACATAGTACAGTTTTAAACTATAAATGGAGTTTGTACAGATTCACAATAATGTGACATAAACAGAGGATCTAAAGGCAGAGTCTGAGACTGGATTCTTTGTCACTAAACCGCACTGCTGTGCTCGTGTGTCTGTCTGGGGGATGCTCCTGAGAGTGCCCGAGATTGAGGTGGTGCTGCCGCGGGTGCCCGGCTAACCAGATCAGCTCAACGTTGTGGCGATAATCTTACATGACCAGAAACTGAATAAAATACTGACCTTTCTAACAACTACTTTGAATTTTAAAGATAACCAACAGAATCACTCCTGCTGAAAAGTATACTTTCTACCCAAGAAGTAAGCTGTGTTTCATAGTTATGACCTCACTCACAGGTACAGCTGTGTTAGGAGGGGGTAGGAAGTATACCTGGTAGAATAACATTTGTATACTTTTTTATAAAGCAGAATTTTTATATAAATAACATTCTTTTCCCCTCAGAAGTGATTATCTTGTTAAAAAATGCTTATGTGTAAAATCAGATAGTTTTGGAAGATGGTTTCAAATCACAATTCTTATAAGTAACAACTTAAAAGAATTCAGGTTTTCTAAATAGTAATTAGGACAAAAATTTTTCATCTAAAATAGTACTTCATTTTATATTTTCAAGAAGGGAGTGAGGTGTGTTGGTGGCAGAGGTCTCAAAATTGCTGAAGGGACATTTTTCTGTCTGGTAACATCTTATGGATATAAACCTCAGTTAACTGGAATATCTATGAAATGTGTGGTTCTGGTTAACGAAAGATTAACCAGCAAACACCCTATAGTCACCGTTTTGGAAAGTACGTCTACCTTTCAAAGTATGGTATGCCCTAGGTAAGTAAGTTATTGTTTTTTTTACATTTGAGGCATTTCCAATGCTTTTCAAGCATGTTGCTCTGAACGATGACTGTAACTGAAGGTAGCTATAGAAGGGATAAGAAACGGAACTGTTTACTGATACGGGACATCCCCTGAAATTTTTTTAAAAATAAATATCTATTATCCTTTTATTTTTTTTTTGTTCTCTGTCTTTTTCTTCTGAAAGTTGAGTGTAAGATACCGTTTTGGAACAAGAGTTCTAGTTAATTGAGGTTTAACCTTACTTGTAATTTATGGAAGTAACGCAACACACAATACGAGCGCTTCGCTGCAGCCTTAGAGCGATTCGCTGAACGGCAGCAGTCGTCACTGCCATGTCTGCTGTTTGATCCTTCCTCTGTGGCCTCCGGTTTTTCTCCCTTGTTCTGATCTCAGGAGGTGGGAGAATGAAGAGTTATTTCCTCTGTTAGGGTTGTTTGGTGTTAGTAATAGCTCAGAGTGAGAGCTGCGTGCCAGGCTTTGCACTAAGTAGCTGACACACTTTCTCCTCCGTGCCTCGCATCAGTAAGAGGTACGTACTGTTATAAAACCCACTTCACAGGAAGGGGTTTCATGTTTCAAAAGGTCCGTCGGGGAGACCGAATGTAAACCCAGGTCTCCCTCCCAAGCTGCATCTCGTGAATATCCCGGAGATGATCCCCCTCATTATTGTGGCTCAGGACACCATCTTCCATCCGAGCGGCAGGTCTCCCCACCTCTATCTACTCTGCTGGCCACGCTGCAGCCAGTGATCTTTCTCAACACGTGGGACTGCACCAGCGCCTTGCTTCTGCCCACCTCCAGTTTCATCACTTGCCACACCACACAAAAGATTATTTCCTCTCCTTTTACATTGTGGAATCCTCAGCGCCTGGCACAAGGCAGATGCTCCATCAGTATGTGGAATGTGCCCAAGGGCTGAGGCTGCACGAGGCTCCACGTCCACCTGTGGGCCATGGGGAGCTGCGTCCGCACCTGCTGGTGGGCCGCAGGAGCCCGCCGACACCTGGCCCTGTGCCGGCCTTGCCGCCCATTGCAATCCTTTGTTCCCAGGACGGAAGAGAAGACCAGCGGTAACGCAGCCTTCCTCCCTGAGGTGTGTGGGTGTGGGTGTGTGTGGGGGGGGGGGCGGGCCGCCACTACAGGATTCAAGCTCAGCTCTCCATTCCGGTCTACTGGGCCACTTTCCAGGACGAGGGATCATGCTCCCCCCGGCCGGGAGGGGTCGCCCTGGGGCCGGAGCGAAGATGCGGGTCTGCGGGGCCGCTCCCGCCCGCGTGCGCAGGCGCAGGCGCGGAGGGCTCTTCCGGCGCTGCTTCGCCTCCGCCCGGCTCCCCCGAGGGGATGCTGCGGCTGGGCCGCGGGCTGAGGCAGCTTGTGTCCGGACGCGGGGCCCGAACCTCTGCCCGGCTCCCCTTCGGCGCTGAGATGCCCAAGAAAGCTGGTGCGACGAACAAGGCCAGTGGCAAGCCCCGTGGCAGGGGGAGGGTGGGCGGCGCGCGGGAGAGAGGCGGGGCACGCGGGCGGGGGAGCACCGCCGGCGGCTCGCACCCCAGAGACCCGGGGCTCCTGCGGCCTTCTCCCGCCCCCTTCTCTCCGGACGGCAGGGTCCGCGCAGGGCCAGCGATCCCCCGCTCCCCCAGCGCGTGGAGTGCGTCCTCGCCCCGGTGTGCTCACCCTCTGCGCACCTGCCTCCCCGCTGCCCCGTTCCCTGCACAGGGAGGTGGGCAACAGCTTCCGTCACATGAGTGGGTCTTCAGGACCACCGCCGTCCCTTCCTCTCCCCCAAATACACACCCTTCCAGCTTCGTTGCGCACAGGCGTGTGTCAGCTCGTGCTGCCGGAGGTGCAGGGATGAGTAAGAAGTGGTCCCTGCGCCCGGGCTGGGGACCATCACTAAGGTGTGGGAGCCAGAGTCTTCCCAGCGCAGGAGAAAAACATTCGGTTGGGTTGATTGGAGGGCTTCGTGCAAGAATTGATTTGGAATGCTTGGAAAACCTTTCCGGGTGGCCAGAAATTCCTGGGAGCGACTAGCTTGTCGTGGTTAAAGGTGAAAGGGAGTAGTGGAAGGCTCAGACGTGTGGGAAAGTGTCTTATAGCCTGTAAAGTTGTAGTGTGGTGGTTGTTGTCGTTTTAGGGTAAGAGCCAGAGCAAGGAACCAGAGAGACCACTTCCTCCCTTAGGGCCTGTGGCGGTTGATCCTAAAGGTTGTGTCACCATAGCCATCCATGCCAAACCCGGGTCCAAACAAAACGCTGTAACAGGTATATGTGGACACTGGGGTGGGAGTCACGAAGCGGGGTGGGGGAATCCCCCTCCATCCTCCCTTTGCCTTGGTTAGCTGAAAGTTGATCCTGTACAGTCGGTGTATTTCTCACATCTGCCATTAGAGGCTTCCCCGTTTTAAAATTCTAGATTCTAATATAAAGGTGTAAATCCAGTGTCAAAAGTGATATACGATATTTAAAACATACCAAGTTTGATGAAAAACCATTGTATATTTTCCCTCTTAAAAATATGTTATATTAGAAAGGACACATGTAGAAAGATGCCTAGAATTATTAGTTTGTCCTATTTCAGAACTGGAGACATTGGCCAGAGAAAGAAAGAAGAGACATTTTGGTTGAGTTTAATGACCACTGGCCCGAGGAGGAAGAGAAAACCTGGTTTCTGAGAGCCCTGGTCATCAGCTCCTGTGTGAACTTAAGTTAAAATAATACAAAACTTTTTTGGGCCCAGTTCTTGCTCTCTGTGGGATGGGATATTGGACTACGAGGCTTTCAGGCTATTCCCTGGCCCCCAAACGGTGCCTCAGGGATCTCTTAGGTGGACACGGGGAGGCCAGCAGGCAGGGCTCCTGAGTAGCTGTGTTTCATTTATTATCAATGTTGGGAGTCCAGGGGAACTTGTGTAGGGGCGGGGGGGGGGTATTCTGAGTGGGGAAAAAAGTTTGAGAACCATTGATCTGAATTATTGTGAAGGTCTTTTTCATCTCCAAACTCTTTATTCCTTTTCTTTTTTTTACACCTTGAAAACAAGACCTCCGAATTGGGGTGCTGGGCGTGGTTTGTGCTAGTGGCTGTGTTCGCTTGGCTGTGTGTGGGCTGCCCCCACCATGGCCAGCATGTTCTCAGTAGTCGCTGTGGACAGTCCCCTGTCAGCACACTGTGTGTCATCAAATCTGAGATGCCATCCACTGGAAGGTACCCAGTGTTCTGTAAACCAGCAAGACAAAATCCACTGAACACTTTCTTTGCCATCTACTGTGAGACATCTGGATTTGAAAGCTACTAAAATGAGGAAAAGGGCACACCTTAGAATTGGAATCTGTGACAGGACAGGAGGCGGGTTGTTGCACCACTCTGTCCTTGTGGATTCTGTGGCCACACCGTGCACGCGGCAAGGTGTGAGGGTGTGAAAATGCCAACGTAACCCCAGGTGGGGACCAGCTTAAGCTCACTTGCAAACTCCTTTGAGTAAATATTTCTCGCTCTCCGGAATAACCGTGGAGGGCTAGGGGCCAGTGCACTGTATGAAGGCTGTATTGGTCAGGGAGGCAGGAGCACTCTTCAAAAGCAATGTTCTTTGTCCCAGGATGTCAAAGCACGCACTCAAACTTAACTTTGACTTACAACATCGCTATATAGCCATGTGCCCTTGGACACATCTGGATTTGTTTCCTCATTTGTAAAGTGGAGATCATAATGGCATTAACATCTTCTTCATAAAGCTGTTATGAGGATTAAACAAGCTAATATTTTGAAGTCCCTAAAACATGTTTGTGTGCTGTTGAATTAGTGTGTACACAGTGCTGTTTGTTTAAATGCTGCATTTTACAAACCTTAAAGAGGCATTTCACATGAGCTGAATCTAGCCCGGTGCTCTCATTTTCCCGGTGAGGTGACAGAACCGTGAGCTGGCTCGTTCACACCCAGCTCCGGATCCTGCCTTGGGCTCTTCGTATCACTCGGGCAGTTTCCAGTTGCCTGAGGCGGGACACTGCCCATCTTGGTCTGCAGGACGGGAGAAATGTCGGTTTTCTCTGGATTTCTTTCCTGAAGTGGCGGAGGCATAGTTACCATGTTCATGTTCCCTCCAGTGTGAGCAGTTGACTCGCTCATTTCTTCGTGCAGTAGTTATTGATGGAAAACCCGCCCTGTGCAGGGAAATGCAAACCCTTGTACAAAATATCCTCGCTCCTTAAGGATACAGTCCGCACTGATTTCGTTCCAGACGTGACTGCGGAAGCTGTGAGCGTGGCCATAGCAGCCCCCCCGTCGGAAGGAGAGGCTAATGCCGAGCTCTGTCGGTACCTTTCCAAGGTCTTGGAGCTCAGGAAGAGTGACGTGGTTTTGGATAAGGTAGGTCTCTTTGGAAACAGCTTGGATGATTACACATGTCATTATTTTATAAATAAGGGTTCTTTCTTTTCCAAGTAATTGAAAAGCTAGGTTTTTTAAAAAAAACTCTCATCCATTTAATCACTAAAATGTGTGAATTCTGTGCAGTCTCCTTCATTCCTACTGCCTTGATCCTTATTCAGACTGACCATGCTCTGTACATGTATTCCTTAGTTGCCATCATTTCGAGCATTTTCTCCTTTCTACATGTATTCCTGTACCTGCTGTCAGATGGATCTTGTCTGTCTCTTCCTCAAGTCATCACCATACTAACAAATCTGAAAGGGGTCCTTTAGTGAGTCCATCAACATGTTTCTGGTCCCCCACGTTATCCTGGCTCCCTGGAGAAACTCATTAAGGAGAGAGAGGGCCAGGTGAAGTCATTTTTTACTTCAACCCCCCCCCCCAGGGTTTGCTCTGGGGGTGGGTATCAAAATCACCTGGGAATGACGTCTAAAACACGTTCTTGGGCATCACTCAAGACTTACTGAAATAGAATGTGCAGGATGAGACCCTGCCATGCTTCTAGTGAGACACTGTCTAGATCCAGGTTCTAGCGGGCATTCAGTGTCTTTGGTTAATAGGCTGCATCTAAAAGTCTCTCCCATCAGGCCACGTCCCTTGATACAGCTCCAGGTGTGGTCGATCATTTCTGATTCTGTCAGTGCACATGCTCTGACGTTGGCCTGAAAGGCACTTCCCACACTTCTACCCCGATCGATATTCCCTGCTCTACCTTCTTTAAAGGATGCTTCAAAATGAAACCCTTGGCTTAGTTGGTTGTGGAATTAGAGCATTTCTTTCTTTCTTTCTTTTTTTTTTTTTAATTTTCAGAAATGTATAACAGAACGAGCACTTTGTTCTGTATTTGGAATTACTTTTATACAAAGTTTATGTAAAATTGCAATATTTGGTAATTTAAAAAATAATTTTCACTTTTAATTTAAGCAAAGAAGTTACTTAAAAACACAACATTCTACGTCTGGACACGATTCACTTTGAAATTCCAATGCCAGTTGTTATTATTACAAAAATTGGTGTATGAAGGTAAGAACCCTGGAGAGTTGTAAACATTTGCGGTAAGGTGGAACCTAAGACACAGTCATTGGTTAGACCAGAAATCCAGACATGAGCGGAGAAGGTGCCAGCTCAGCTGTTGGGAAAGCCGCAGCCCACCTGCGGCAGCCCCAAGGACACGGCTGCGACGGCTGCAGCTGAGCCCTGCTGTCTGTAACAGCACTAGAATGTTCGCCGAGTCATCCTGACACCGTTTTTTCCTTTTGGTCCAGGGTGGTAAATCCCGTGAAAAGGTGGTGAAGCTATTAGCATCTACGACCGCAGAAGAGATCTTGGAGAAATTAAAGCAGCAAGTTGAAAAAAAATAAAAGCAAGTTATGAGAAGTACATCCTTGAGAAGCTTTTTAATTGCTATTCACGAAGAGCCTGTCAAGTAGGAAAATATATTTCAGTGCACTGAAGAACATGAAAAAAAAAGTTAAGAACAGGACTCAAAAAAGAAGTAGGAATTTGAAAAGTACTGTACATTCAGTGTAGGTTCTGACATCCAAACAGTTTGGAACATGTTAGTCTGATTGCATCGCATTACAGAATAACAGAGCTGGAAGATCTTCAAGATGACCTCCGTCAGCCCCGTTCATCCCGTGACGGGGCTTCTGTATCCAGGATCACACCGTGCAGGAGGGTGCCTGGAACCCAGACCCCTGGACTCCTGGTTGGATGCAGTTTGTCCTGATACTAATGAAGACGTTTCCACAGCACCTCCAGGGTTCTGAGGATCGCCTTCTCGAGAGTTTACAAGTGACAGAAGAAAACCTGTCACACTGCTTTGTGGTCTTACTTTATATTTTAAAAGGCTTATCGAAATACAAAGATGCTTTTTCTGTCTCTTGAAAACTCTATGGAGCATTTTGTGAGAAAGTAATAATCATCAGGACTTGTAATTTACTGTTATTTTGGGGAAGTCACTGAATTTTTGTCCTTGTTGGATGGTGCAGTCTTCAAATCTGGTAATTCTTATGAATCTCCAAAGATCCTTAAAAGAAGAGGGCCTGGAAGCTACTTTCAGTATTTGTAAAAGCCTATCAGAAATCATATCTACATTAAAGCTTGAAAAGCTAATGATAAATACTTTGTTTTTAAATATCTAATACAAATTATAGTGATTTGGTCAGGTAAATAACAAGTTCATTACCTTTGCTGATCAGAATCAAAGCAGTTGTATGCTTTTGTCTAAGTACTTGACAAAATATATTGGTAGACAAAATGTTTAAAAATACAAAATCCCCAAGAAGGACCAATAATACAAACTATTTATGGTGAAAGAGCTGGGACACAGCCATCTAATACAACTCTTACTCTGTTGATAGGAACCAAGACAAGAGTCGTCACTTGGACTCCCTAGACCACAGCCAGTACTGATGGCAGAACATGAATTATGCTCAGCTGCCTTCTTCTCGAAGCCATTATGCCATACTGCCTCCAAAAGTGCTCCTACTGTACCTGGTCTTGGCTTCAGAACTTCTCCTACTCTTTTCCATACGTTCCAGTGTGTGCTCTAAAGGCATTTTACTTACAGTTTTTTTATGTGGATTACTGTTAGGATGCTTTCCTTGACAAGTAACAGAAACCCAACTCAACTCTATCTGGCTTACACAGTAAAGGGATTTATTAGCCCAGTGCCTGGAAAGTCCAGAGGTCGGGATGATTTAGGGGTGAGTCTGATGGAGCCGCTCAGTGATGTCATAAAGGACCCACCTTTCATTCCTGACTCACTCAAGCTAGTAGTGCCCGCTTCGTCCTTAGGCCCACTTCTTTCACGGAGGCAAAAAGGCAATAGCTCTAGGCTTCCTGTCCACGAATCACCCCCTCCAGCAGGAATAGAGGCCACTCAGAAGAGCTCTGGTATTTTCTAAAAGCTCTGTTAGCCTCTCCCCACTCCTTTGTGTCTAGATGGGGAGAGAGAATCGGAGGATGTAGGTGGCACCTTTGCAATGTCTAAAGTTACAAACAACTAAAAACTCAGACTTCAGGAGGCAGTTTCGCTCTGGGCTCTGGGCTACCAGCATAGCCCCCGCCCAGGGATTTGTAGTAAGGGATTTGGGTAAGTAGTTCATTAACTGTAATGCAGGATATAAATTTAAAAACCCACTGTGACCCCTACTACACATTTTTAAAATGCATGTGACTAGAGACTAAAAATTTTAAGAAGCTAGATTTTCAGTTTACATCCAAGAGGTGGCACCATAATGCAAGAGCAGAAAGCCACGCAGAATTTGAAGGGGCAGACAGTTCCTTTCAAAGTGAGCAGTACCACTGGAAATGTCTTCTGTAGCACCTGACCACCGGTGTCGCACTCTGACCCTTCTTGTCTGGTCTTGGAGACATTTCTTAGGCTTATCCCCAGATTCCTTGAGTTCAGTTTGGGCCAGAGTGTGGAGTTAACTTCCTTGGCTGGGTACTCAGAAGTCCCAGCTCAGTACCTCCGTGGAGTCAGCATGGCCCCGAGCGTCTCCCTTCATTCTGCAGCTTTCAGAAATCCCAGTTTAGTTGGTGTTTTTGAAAATGGAATTGGGCTGGAAAATTGGCAAGAAACTCATTTCTAAACATGATGCCAGTTTCTTAATTTGAGTGAAGAACACACCCGCCAAACAGACTATATAGTGGGGTTTTCTAGTGAATACATTGTTACTTTGGGAAATCTCTTTAAACCAGTCATCATTTGAAGACTGCTTGGAGGGCTTGGGATCAGAACCAAGCAAATTAGGGGATGGGGCAGGGGAGCTCTGACCATCTGAGATAGACCCATTATATTCTTAGCCCCTTTCCTGGGACAACACTGGACACTGACACTTCCTGGCACAGGAGCTCCCCTTTTCTAGACTCCAAGACCACCTACTTCTGCCCATATAGGCTTTCCTCTGATGATCCTTATAAGTCAGTTGATAAGGTTGTCAGCATTTTGTAATCATTTTCTGGCTGTGTGCCACAGGGTCCATCTAGTCCCCTTGAACTAGAGTCTGGGCAGCAGGGAACCCCCAAACTTGGCAGCACGGTTTACAGACTCAGTGGTCATTTCTATATGAAACTCCTCCATGATATGATTTTACTATCACACTGGCTTTCAAACTTTCAGAGCCTTACGTTCCCTAGAGATACCTTGGGGCTTGGAGAACTGGAGAATAGGGGAGTGAGTCAAGTCAGCAGAACTCCAAGCCTTTAGTCCTCTTCAAAAACTATGCTGTCAGTATGGTAGCTGCTAGGCACATGTGGTTACTGAGCACTTGAAATGAGGCTAATCAAATTTTTTAAAAAATAAAAGCATCATGGAAATAAAGGCTATGTTGGAAACAATAAAGAGGCTGAAAATAGGGCACAGAATTTGGAGGGCAGGATAGAGAAAAGGTGAGCAAAGAAAGTAAAATGACAGATCTAGAAGTCAGGCAAAGGGAAGTCAACACAGACACAACTGGGGTCCTGAAAAAGAACCCAAAAAGTGGAACAGAACAAGAACTAAGATATGATCAAGAAAATATTGAAAAGAATTATTTTAAGGAATAAAAGGTGCAGCATCCCAGGGGAAACACTGACAAAGAATGGTTGACAAGGAGATAAACCCTAGTAAAGTTTTCTGATTTCAAAAACAAAAAAGCCCGTGGCCTCTAGACAAAAAGCTGAAGTCCTAGGAAGGGAGGGGGAGACAGGTATATGTACATTCATGTGTTGCTAATGGGAATGTGAATTGCTATAGTGTTTTAGAAAATGTGGCACTTACTAAAAATACAGGTGTTTTAACCTAATAATCCTACTTTGGAGAATACCTCATAGAACACATAAAAATGCCGAAGAATATATTGGCATAAAAGGGGAAACAATCTAAGTGTCTGCCTGTAGGAGAATAATCACATAATCAACAGAAAATCCATACTGTAGAATATTAGGCTGTTAATTTTTAATCTATAGTTACTGAACTGAAGTCATGTCTATTATGTTACATAAACAGAATAATATACATGTGTGTATATATTTATACATACAATCTCACTTTAGTAAAGGGAAAACATATCAAGTTTATACATATGTGTGTGGGCATGGTTGAAGAAGCGTACACAACAGACCATATCACTGGATGAGTACAGTGATTGGTGGTGGCTCACTTTTTTATAACGTTTATTATTTTGTATACATACCAAACATATATAGTGAAGGAAATTTTAAAATGAGAAAACACTCAAATGAAAAAGCTCTGGCCTTTAGCAATTACAGCAGCTTTATTTATGTAATTCAAACAAAGGCTGGGGATCCTTTAGGGAGTTAAAGGCACTGGCAGTGGAAAAAAACCATGAGGTCATCATCACATCATCCCCTGAAGCTGTCCCAGGAGAAGTCACTGAAACCCAGAGGAAATCTAACTGGTAATTAATACATGGTGCTCTGTGTGTCCCTTAGGGACCGGAATGAAAACACCAACTGAATTAGCCCATCAGCCCACGGAGACACTGGTGAAGACTTGTGAGCTGCATTTCTTGCACCCAGGTCAGCCCAGAGGTCCCCCACATCTCACTCTACTTGTGAATGCACACGGACCTGCAACCGACTGTGGGCCCAGCCCCATGATGCATACTTGCTGTAAATGCTTTCACTTAATCCTACAAGGGGGCAGTCAGATTACACGTTAGCAGTTTTGATGGAAGACCTGCCCTCTTAACCTGCTTCTCCCATACCGCCCTGTAAATCTGAATATCTGGGGGGCATTATCCACAGCTTATCTCCGCTTTCCCAGTCTGCGAGCACTGGTAACCAACTCCTCAGATAAGAATGTTTCTTGGGCACCTAGCAGCCTCCGCAGGGTACAGGGGCTGCAGCTACTTCCTCTTCAACTCTGGCACGTCCTGACAGCGTGTGGCCCTACTGACAAGCCCCACGCAGCCAGCTGGACCCAGGCCATCCTCTTCCAGAATGTCCACAGGTTAAGGGTTCTCTGCCGCCGCCACTACTTTCCTCAGAAGCTGGCCCTAGCAGAGGTCTAGCCTTCTGGAAAGGAGGAGATACCTGCTCAAGGCTTCCTTGGAGTCCAGTGGTATAATCTATTTGAATCTAGTTGTTGATTTGGCTCCATAATAATTTATCAGGAGCCAAGAGAAATCTTTTAGATAACACAGAACACAGGACAAAGAGTGTATCTGAATTCTGAAGTAGAAATCTAAAAATTAACATTGTAACTCCTACCAACTTCAAGAGTATTTACTCCTGTTGGCCTTAATTCATTCTAAATTAAAACACAGAAGATTGTAAAAGAACAGATTTCTAAATTTATAAATAGAGGAAGGACACTGAGTGACCTATATAATTGGGTTTTTCACACAGAATTAGCCAAAGTATTTAGTACTTCAGAATCCTCATTTATATCTCAAATATGCTTCTGTGGTCAAAATACAAGATACTGAAAGACAAATCCCAAATAAGCTTTTCAGTGAATGGTTTATAATATCTCAGTTTGTCTAACATTACCAAAGTAAGCACTTTCACAAGTCATCTTTCCAGCTAACTGAAGTTATTAAATGGTATTACAAGTTGCTATGAGCTGGGAATATATCTCCTACATTTTCTAATGAAAAAAAAATAGCCTTTCACTATAAGCAATAGTACTAAATAAAAGAAGTTAAAGGTCAAGGGCATAGGTTTCCATATACAGCCAAATCTGTGTTTGGGTTGAATGAATCAAAGGGAATAGGTCTGAGAAAAAATTTTACGTGTTAAAATAACTGTCTTTAGAAATAAGGTGTGGTGCTTTTATTAGAGTTCAGAATTAGTGTTAGCAGTAATCTTCAGGGCAAGAGATCACTTCCTTCCATTTTAGTATTCTAACCTTAAAACTGATATCTCATTACTCTTAATTCTATCATAAAGTTCTAGATTTTCCTTTAGGCGATTAAGTTGCAAAGGGAAAATTACATCCTGTCTGTTTAGCATTATACTATAAGGATTGCAGCTTTGAAAACCAAAACTATGCTAGATATCTCACCAGATATCTTTTTTCCTATCTGGTTTTAAGAGTTCAAACTATCCTCAGAGCTGTGACCCATGGTTATGAATACTCTGGATAATCTCAAATCCTTCTAGCATTCAAGAAAGGAAAAAAAAAACCCTCTATCTCAAGTCTCCAGCAAGCTGGTCTCAAAAGGATATTAATCTGGTATGTTTCCATAATCAGCATTTGACATTTTAAAATCAGTGTCAATTTCAAAAAGCAAATGCTACTAATTTTAGCTCAGTGTTTACATAAATTTTCTTTGATATTTGAAATTTGTTATATTCTGAAGGATATAATTTCTCCTTCTTTTGCTAATTCATATATTAATTCGCATAAGAATTACAAATCTTTACTCTGAATAATCAGTCTCCTCTACCTTATCGTCTATCAGTCGCTCTATATCCTTTAGACCAACACTGTGCTTTACAATTTAACAAATACTTCCCTCCCATTGATTCAACAAATGTTTATACAGCACCAATTATGTGCCATTGGAGTTTAATGGTCATATGCCCTAGTTTCTATCTTAAGCTCTTTTTTTTTTTTTTAAGAATTTATTTATTTGACAGAGAGAGAGACAGCCAGCGAGAGAGGGAACACAAGCAGGGGGAGTGGGAGAGGAAGAAGCAGGCTCCCAGCGGAGCAGAGCAGGGAGCCGGATGCGGGGCTCGATCTCAGGACCCTGGGATCACGCCCTGGGCCGAAGGCAGACGCTTAACAACTGAGCCACCCAGGCGCCCCTATCTTAAGCTCTTGTATATTTGGTCACTTATTTTTATAATGACCCTGTGAAGAGTGGCAGGGTATTATCCTCATTTTCACAGGTGAGCCCATAAGCTCCATGTTTAACTGATTTTTCTCCATGTAAGGACGGGACTGGACACGAGGATTCCTTACAAGAAATGCTATAGGCTATTACAACTGACGATCTGAGATTAATTCCGTGTGACACTATTTTAATTCTTTCTTCTTCAGATAATTCTCGGAATTATCCTTAAATTTTTTTAATGTTATTTTCAGTCTCTCCCACATGAAGCAGAAGCCATGACTTATTTCTCTCAGTTTTTTGTTTTTTTTTTTAAGATTTTATTTGACAGAGCCAGCCAGCGAGAGAGGGAACACAAGCAGGGGGAGTGGGAAAGGAAGAAGCAGGCTCCCAGCGGAGGAGCCTGATGTGGGGCTCGATCCCAGAACGCCGGGATCACACCCTGAGCCGAAGGCAGATGCTTAACGACTGCGCCACCGAGGCGCCCCTATTCCTCTCAGTTTTAAGCAGACAGGGGAGAGTCTAATGGTGAAAAACCACCACCACGTAGGCTACTCATGCAGAACGCAGAAATAATTCATGTTAAAGGACACTTATCATATTTTCAAGCAGGGCTGATACTCAGGCCATCTGTGAATCTTTAAATACTGTTTGAAAATAAACTTTCCTTTTAGCTTCCTGAGACCCATCCCTCACTCCAACCCTGCCCCACGCATCCACAGGTCTCCTTAATTAGTGCCAGCAGCCAGCACAGCGGAGGGCTGTTAGGATCCCATTCTAAAGCTGTGGCCAGCTACTACCTCAGGGAGTCAGTGTCTGTGCTTTATCAATTGACAGATATTTTTCACAACCCATCTGCCTTCAGAGAGGATCTTGGCATGCAGTGAAGCCATTCTTAACTCTCTAGGCTACTTATCTGTAGTATAAAGATAAAGATGGAACAGCACTGTGCCTACTGATGTAATTAGAGGGGTATAGGGAAAACCCTTATCTTATTGTTGAAATTTTATTTACATCTGAGTGTGAAGACCTGATTTATTAGATCCTTTCCAATCAAACAGTTACCTGAAAGGATGGCTCTTCAGGAAGGGGAGTGGAGGGGAGAGTTGGATCCAGAGCATGGAGAAGTAGTGCCTGGAGAAGTCAACCTCAAGGGCCACTCAAGAGTGGAGTGCTAAGAGAGAAGTCAGCAGAAGGCAGATTTAGGGAGTTGCCTTTATATTCCTTTTCCCTACGATGAAACTTCTACTCTTAATATTACTCTTAAGCCAAATAAGCCTTTTCAACAGCTACAAAGGGAAGAGCAACAAAAAACCAAAAGGTTCATCACGTTAATGAACAGTCTAACTGCCAAAACTTGAGAGAGAAATTGCTTAATCTTGTATTTTATTTGAATAAAACCATTGTGTGGCCATTAAAATGATCTGGAATAAACTGATCAGTCTAAAAGGAAGTTACAGCATCACTGTATTTATACAAGAGGAAGCAGCAAAGGTGCACATTTGGAAGTGAATATAACATTGTACAATCAATTCACATTAAATATCATAAAAGTAGTTGGAATGCAGCATTATATACGTACTATTGAAAAGGAAAAGGGAACATTTACAGAGTTAAACTTTTGTATAACACGTGAATTTTGATGTGCTTTAACTTAGCAAAAAGCCTTATGAAATGACTGTGTGCCCCAATCTCACCACCACTAGATCAAGACACTGAAAGTGAGAAGGGTCCCTTCCCCAGTTTATGGCTTTATTCTTGACATCCCTCTAAAAAGAGACCAAAGCGATTGTGGAACTGACTCATACCGGGAGTAGTGACAAAGTACCACGGTCACGACAACAAAAGCCAAAGAAACATCTACAATTGCTTTACCTTTAACTGCTGATGTCACGTACAGTACAAGTAAGCATAGTTGTGCGTTCATGAGTTGACTGCACTAACTTCTGTAAAAATTTAGGAATGAGCACATCTGAGTATATGGATACTTCCGTATCTTACAAAGTCAAATCAAGCATTTTCTACTTTAAAATTTTTATTTCTGTGTAAAACAAAGACAGAACTCCTAGCGGTCAAACAAGGAAAACAGACACCAAGTTCAAAGCACTATTAAGTCATAAAACAAAATAGAATCTGAGGTAGAAGTCAGGCAATATAATCCACAACCTTTTTAGGGGCTTACTGAACCATCACATCTCTAGTAAGATCTCATTTTTTAAAAAAAAGTCACAAGTTCCAAAAAGTTAATAATCCACTCTCTGAAATCAGATGTAAGATTATGACCAACAGAAGATACACACAAACTTTTGTCATGTTAACAGAGGAAATGGTTTTACTAAAAGCTGCTGACATTTCCATCAGTAGTAACCATAGGGAGGCCGTTGGTTGTAACCATAGTGTCCGTACTGGTGGGGGTAGTAAGGTTCTTGTCTGTGCTGCGGGTAATTGTTACCCCAGGATCGTCCATGCCACTGATTGGATCGATTGTCACTTGGCCACCCCCGTCTGCTATCCCTACCTCTAAACTGTCTGTTATCTTGCAACCTACAACAACAAAACAAAAAGGTTTTTATACTTCCCTTTTAAAAAACACGAATGACAAATCTATCCCAGTGCATTTTATTTCTCAATCTAATACTCCATAACAAGACAGTAAAAAAATTTTTCTCTGCAGAATGTTACATAGAGCACCAGTTATTCAAAACTTTCCTAAGATTTAAGTCATTCTTCCAGTATTATACTGGATACACTTTGCAGAGAAATAGGCAGACCACAACACAAAACCCACAACAATAGGATAGTTCTGAATCAAACTGAAGTCTATTCAATTGTACAAGAGCAGTAAGGTCATTTATTCCTTTTATCTATTTTGAATTATTAAATAGATGAAATTTCCATTGTATAACTTTCTAAAGTAAAACCAAAGACAATGCCTTCCTTATGGAATCCAGCACAAAGTTTTGTAGAAGACTCTAGGTTTGTAAAGCATATTTGCAGAGAAAATAAAATGTCAGTCCGCAGAAAGAACATTTTAAAAGAGAACACTAAAACACATACACAATTGAACGGCAAAGAAAAAAATACATGATGCTGACAAAATATTAAAGCAAATATTTACCAGCCACTCACTGTGTGCAGGCAGTTACCAGGCACGAGGTGCACCGTACTGAACAGAAACACTGGTTCCTGCCCTCACTGGCCTTATGGGCTCATGGAGTAAAGCCGTCCTCTCCCACATCAGCCACCTGCATGTCTCCTGAAGTAATACATACCGATTGCCTCTATTTCTCTGGTTCCCACCAGCTCTGCTATTCCATTCCTCAACGATTGGAGGGGACTCAGGAGGGCGTTTCAGGTATTCCTGGTACTCTTTGTCATCTTCTGTGAATCTACTGGCAAACATCTCTTCAAAATTGGGAACAGCTTCAGAAGTGTCTGTCATCCTGAAATTCTGTACAGTTTTTAATAGGTTTCTATGAGAATTTAAAAAAAAAAAATACTGTCTCACCAGGTAGTGTAAAAAACCAAGAAATGAACAATTTTAGGTAAGGTACTCGTAAAAGTCTTTGTATAGTTTTAAATTTAAGATGGTTTTAGACATTCAGTCTGGTATTTCTTGATTTCTGTACCACAGGCATTGTGCTGACGCCTGGGATACAAAGATGAACAATATATCATGGTCTCTACCCCCCAAAGAGCTCTCAGTCTAGTGTAAGAGACAGACATAGTGTAAATACAAAGGGAGGAACAGTGAATGTCAAGAAACAAAGCTGAACAAATAAATGGTCAGGGACCAAACTGAAAAACTGTGTTCAATGCAAGCAACTTCGCACTTACTCTGGTAGGAAAGGGGGAGCCTTAAACCTAAGTGGTTTAAGCAGGGAAGCCTCAAGGGCAAACTATTTAGAAGGACCACTTTGCTAAGGGAGAGAAGAGATTAGTGAGGGACACACCAAAGGCAGATTACTGCAGGACTCGAGGGCTCGATCTGAGGCAGAAAATCTGAGCACAGTTTTTTAAGAATTCCAGGAGAAATTAACCACTAACTAGATGCTGGAAGAAGAGGGGGGAGTAAAGGATAACTTCCAGGCTTCTAGCCAAATGACTGGATGGGCTGTGATGCCGTAACTACAGGAAAAAGGGTAGGTGAGGATACAGAGTTTGAAGTTCATTATGGTATGTACGTCCACATGGAGAGTGAGCTCCCAGTTACCTATATGGAACTGAGAACTAGGGTGATGATAACTATGGGAGACATCAGCAATTCTGTTGGTGCTTAATGCTATGAGAGTGGATGAGATTTCTCAGGAAGACTGTGGAATAAGAGTATCAAGGAGCAGAATCCTGGAGAACAATGACCTATAAGGAAGTTGGAAATAAAGAAGAAGAGGAGAACACACACACACACACACACACACACACACACAGATAAGAACCAGAAGAGCTTCCCACAGAAGGCAAGAGAATAGAGTGAATGGTCCTCAGTGCTGAATGGCACAATGATAGAACCAAGAAGAGAAAATTAATTGGATTTAGCCATCAGGAGGCGATTATGTTAGAGTACTAGGGATTGAAGCAGGACTGCAGTTTATTGAGAAGTAATTGGAAGCTAAGGAACTAGAAATCTACACGGATTACAGACTAAGCTTTCAAGAAGCTTCACTGAACACAAGAGAAAAAAAGGCAGTAGCAAAGCAGTTACTGGAAGATTACCTCGTTTTTCCCAGGACAGTGTACCTGAGGTTGTTTATAAGAAAAGAAAACCAGTAAAAAAGAGAAACTGAAAATACAGGAGAGACATGAAAATGGAAAGGCAAATAAGCATTTAAATGAATAGCTACTCAAGTGTAGGATACTTTATAAAGGCATCCAATGTACTCTTATTCTATGACAAAATGAAAAATAACTACGATACTGTCTAACAGCTAAAAAAACCCTGAAATCTTTTATCGGCTGGGTTCCCCAGGCCAAGTATGGGTTCATTCAAGTAGTATTTCTGCAGCCACGTTCTCAGAGAGCTGACATCAGTTCTCTGAGAAAGGATTTGGCTTAGGCTACAAGAGGCCTCATCCTTGAGAAACCAGGGGACCAAGAGTTCACTTCTTTTAATCTTTATCCAAGATCTGGAAGCCAGCCCGATCAGTACTGGGTAGGCAGCCCTCTTACCAGTCTTCCTTGGCCAAACAGTGGTCAGTACTCCTGTCCCCTGCCTTTCCTAACCCAAACTTCATCTTTCTACTCTTTGCCTCAAGACTCCTAAAGCCAGTTTTATGATTTGGGACGTATGTGACATCATGCTAAAACTTTAAAACTGAATCTCCCCCTCTTGCCTGACAACCTAAAATTATTTTTTCTTCCTGTATTACTTCAACTTAAAATGAAAGCCTTTGACAAAGACATGTGATGGTGAAAGGCAGCTTCTTCATTAGTTTTTCTGCCAAATCCCTCAAGACATATGCCAATATTGATACTACTGCCCTTAACCCAACAAAATTAAACCCAGGCTATTGTGTGGATGCAAGAAGCAATACCCAGAAGTTTTCTCTTTCAGGCTACTGCTCTCATAGACTTTCAGTGTGTCTGGGATTGGCAAACTGATGTCAAATTCTCAAATCCAAGGGATGATTTGTAGTAAGTTCAGCTAAGGAAAATCGTGCCCGGATTTTTAGAGGAATCACAGAAATCTCCAGAAGGATGACCCATATCCCACCAGACAGGGAGTAAAAAATTATAAGGCAAGGTAAAAATACTACTCCCACGATCCCCCCTGCCACAAGTGAACAAGTTTCTTTACCAGCACTCATGAGAATGGGACTTAAATAGAATTCTTATAGATCTGAGCTTTACTTACCCCAGCAATCTGAGCCAGCTGCAATGTTTAATGTTTATGTTGTTTCGATCTGTGGGAGGGAAAAAAAACGCTTGAATCCCTCGAAAGAAACCCTCAAAAGGTGTGTGGGGTGGGGGCAGGGGAGAAGGGGCTGGTTACAAACGCTCCGCTGGGCCTTCTAAACCAGTAGGCTAGTCCGAGCAAGAAGGAGAACACGCTGCGTTCTCTTCCTTCTCTTCCTCGAAAGGAAGGCGTCAGCCCTTCAGACCCGTCCTCCAACACCACTAGTTTTTCTTTCTCTCTCTCTCTCTTTTTTTTTTTTTAAGATTTATTTATTTGAGAGTGAGAAACAGCGAGCACAAGCAGAGGGAGAAGCAGACCCCCTTGCTGAGCTGGGAGCCTGACGTGGGGCTCGATCCCAGGACCTGGAGATCGTGACCTGAGCCGAAGGCAGATGCTTAACCATCTGAGCCACCCAGGCGCCCCTCCCCCTTTTTTAAAGATTTATTTACTTATTACCACTAGTTTCTTTATAAGTAACACCACAGGCAACTCTGGCTGCAGGCGACTGACGCCGGACAAGACTGCTCGCACTGGGCCTTCGCTGCCCAGGAGACGGACCCAGACCTCCACCAGGGCCCGGCAGGGCTTGCCCACCAAGGCTCTGACAGGTCTGCTCCCTCCCGGAGCACCTCAGCGCCCCAGACGCGACGGCCTGTGGAGGCCGAGAGGGATCCCCGCTCCGTGCGGCCCCTTGGCTCGGCCTGCCCAGCTCCCTGCGGCCCCCACAACGGGCGACCGGCTCGCCGAGGGCTGCATCCATCCCGCTCCGGCCGCACCCCCCAGCCGCACACGCAGGAACACCCACCTCCGGCCCACACCGCTGCCAAAGGATCTCCCACTACTTCAGCTCTCCAAGGTAACGGAGCCACTGGGGCAACAAGCCGACATTCGCCTGACTTCCGCTTCCGGCGGGCCAGCGCGGGGGCGGGGCTATCAGGTCTCGCGATATCACGGGCTCGGCGTGCGGGGTCTTCCCAGTCGCTGCATCGACGGTGCGACTCGCGGACAGCCCCCGGCGGCTCGTCGGAGGGGCGATTCCCTGCGTGCGCTCTCCGCCCGCGCGCCCTGAGCAGGACACAACGTTGCTGTGTGTGTGAAGTGTCCCCCTGGCTGGGCGCCGGTGACGGGTGGGGATGGGAGTTCAGGAAATATGCGGAGAGGCGAATGGGAGGCCACTTCCGGCGACGCGAGGCGAGGGCTGCGGTGGACTGTGGGCACGAGTGGAGGGCCTCAGCGGTCCCACAGCTCTCACCCCTGCCCGGGCGGGCCGCGGTAGGAGGGTGTCGGTAGTCCGATCCTTACTCGTTTTTGCTGAAGCACCCCCCCTCTGCACCCGCTGAAGTCGTCAGCGCCCAGCTACCTCCAAGTGCCTTGGCCGTTTCTTCTCGGGTGTTCTGCGGTTGTACCAGCGCGGGGTTTCCCAAACGTAACTCGCCCCTCGCTCTCCCGGACGACTTTGTAGGCGGTGCACCCCCTTTTGTTAGCATAACCGCCAGTTTCCACTTGGAAACTTGGATGTCCAGGATTGATACCATTTTTTTTTTTCTTTTACTGACTCCCGACAATTTCTGTCGATTCTACCTTTGCAGAAATTCCGGCATCCATCCACTCTCCTTACCCACTGCGTCCACCTACTCCAAATTCTCATTACCATCCCCTGAACAGGGTGAATGTACAGCCTTTCTCTAGATACCTTCCTTTAAGCACCACTCGCCTGCCCGCCCAGCTGACGGAGCTGCTATAGTCCTCTTCAAGCGCAGCTGCGATCAAAAATCTTCACTGGCTCCCTGTTGCCTGTCGGTTAAAGGCCAAATTTATTAACTTAGATACAAAACTCTGACTTTATTTTCTGTTGTTCCCCTTTCATCCTCCCTTGTCCCTGGCAAACCAGACTGTATGAATTACCCCATTACCTTTCTAAAGACTGCTTCCGTCTCTTTCTCCATGGAATACCCTTCCCTCCCCATCTTCTTAGTATGTTGAAATTCTGTCCATTCTTTAAAGCCAGATAAAGTGACCTCTCCATCTAGAAATAAATTTTTGTTCCTACCGAATGTCCATCCTACTTTCTGGACCATTCATTCAGGTAGTACCACTTTCTAATTTTGAACTAAAATTGTGTACAACTCTTCCCCCTACTAGACTGTAAACAGGCCTTTTTCATTTCTGCATCCTGGAATGTGTAATGTGCTTTGCACAAAGCAAGCACTCAATGCAGAATGAATGTGGAACTGTGAACATTCCAAGCCATGTTTTAGAAACACTGAGCCAGCAAAAGGGAATAGAACAGTATGGATGAGGAGCTCTGGTAGTCTCCTGTGTTGGATAGTAGAGGTGAGAGGGGAAAGAGCAAGGTTAGAATAACTTGAGTAACACTCTCCTTGGTAACAGATTGGACGGTAGGGGAAAAGGATTAGGAGGAGTCAGGGAAGATTCCACCCCTGTAAGCCTGGGAAGTTGGGAATCCCAACCCAAGCCAACTCCATGCAAGTGCAGAGCCTGACACAGGTCTTGGTCCCACAACCCTGAGATCACAACCTGAGTTGAAACCAAGAGTTGGAGGCTTAACTGAGCCACCCAGGCACCCCTTAGGGTGAGTTAATTTAAAGCAGAAATGAGCTCAGTGCTCAAAAAGATTTGTAGAATTTGAGAATGGCATGTTAGGAGTATAGGACTAAGGCTGAAGAAGGAGAGGTTATGCCTAAATATGTAAATGTGTTAGTCATCTGTGAAGAAACAACAGTTGAAATCAACAGTGTATATGATCTTTCTAAAGGAGAAAGTATTTATAGAGAAGAGCAGAAGGCCAAGGCCTACACCTCAGGAAATACCCATATTTAGGAGGCAGGAATAGGAAATATAAACTCAAAGAGGAGATTAGAATAAATACATGGTAGCAGTGTAACAGTTGAAAAACTCAGAAAAATGCTTCCCCACCTGGTATCAGGAGTCAGGGAGGATAGTTGGAAAAGGGAGGGTGGTTGAAGAACAGTTTGCTGGCTTCCTTGTGACTTTATTATGTCATTGTTTCCAGGTGATGAGGACTTGCACAGGAAAGAGTGTATCTCTTTAATTTCATAAGTACTTAGGTGATTCTAGGCTTCTGAGAGTTTCTGTGAAGAACTTTAGGTATTCAATCCAATTTTCAAATGAAACTTTTTCCCTATTCATTTTTTAAATATTCTTTTCCTTTAAAAATTATTGGAACGCCTGGGTGGCTCAGTCCTTAAGCATCTGCCTTTGGCTCAGGTCATGATCTCAGGGTCCTGGGATCTAGCCCCATGTTGGGCTCTCTGCTCAACAGGGAGCCTCCTTCTCCCTCTCACTACCCACCCCCAACTCATGCTTTCTCTTGCTATTTCTCTCTCAAATAAATAAATACAATCTTGAAAAAAATAAAAAAAAGATTTATTTACCCACCCTAGAGACAGAGAGAAGGTAGGGGTGGTGGTGAGGGGGTTGGGGAGGGAGGGGCAGAGAGAGAGAATCTCAAGCAGACTCCCCACTGAGGGGATCCCACCACCAGGACATCATGACCTGAGCTGAAACCAAGAGTCGGCTGGATAGTAATGTCCTTAGGCCTGTGGATACATCTGAAAAAGTTTGCCTTATATTAGTTAACTTTTTTGTCCCTGTTACTAATATTACTTCTCAGTGTTTTATCTTCGAGCAACTCTGTAAATTAACCTAATTTTACCCATAATTTCAAGCCTCACGTCGACCCAGTGATCTGGAGGCAAAACACACCAGCAGACGTCCCTGGGGAATCATGGCAGCTAAAGACTCCTACTTTCAGAGGCCGTGAGTGACCTTCGACAATGACCACTTTTAAAGATGGTGAAACTGGGGTTCAAGAGGTTATGCAGTTGTTTCAAGGGCCCAGCTGGTAGGTGGCAGCAGGATTTGGATCAAGTCAGTGATACTTCACAAAGCCTTGCTCTTTCCACATTGAAACACTGTTTCCTCCTTCATACTCCACACATCTTGAGCCACACTGAGGCGCCTTGCTGCTGCCACACAGCCCGGACTCCCCCTATCCAGGGCTGGTATGGAGCCCCAGAAGGCAGGAACTCCACCCCTGCAGCCTCCCACCAAAAAGTGCCGCGGGACAACCTACCAGTTGCCTCACATTCCCCGACTTTGAACGAACTTCTTGAAGGTGTATCTTACAGGCAGGACGCAAGTCAGAGGGCTGATCCCCAGCTGAAAGGAAGGCTGGGCAAAAGTGAGCTTTTAGTTTCCTCTTGGGAGGAGCAGGACTTGTAATCCTCTAAACAGAAGAAGGATATTCAAAAGATGCTGGCAGACAGGAAATGTGACAGTTATCCACTGTGCTCTGGTTTATGACTTACCCCATTTTGCCTCGTGTTATGGTTCCTAACATACATAAAATCACAATATCGAAGCACTGCAAAAGATTATCTGGTTGAAAACTTTTTTATTTTTTATTTATTCTTATTTTTTAAAGATTTTATTTATTGATTTGAGAGCGAGAGAGCATCAGCAGGGGGAGGGGCGAGGGAGAAGCAGACTCCCTGCTGAGCAGGGAGCATGATGTGGGGCTTGATTCCAGGACCCCAGGATCAGGACCTGAGCCGAAGGCAGCCACTTAATCAACTGAGTCCCCCAGGCTCCCCTACTGTTTTTTTTTAAACTAATGCTGTAGGAGATGAAATGACTTCTCCAAGGTCACAGAATTGGTCAGTGGCAGGTCAGCCATACTTCACGATTTAACACGTCTTTTGAATACCTGTTCGGTGCCAGGTACTGTTCTGGGCCCCAAAAACATCAATGAGTAAGGATAAGAGCCCTGCCCTCAAGGAGCTTCCATTCCAGCAGGGAAGATGGGTTGTTGAAACAGTGAATGTGAGGAGTGATTCCGCAGGGCAAGAGCGCGGAGGCTAATGTGCTGCCCCTTCGGAGTGGGGCCTATCAGCCCATTTCCTTGTGAGGTAGAGTTCCTCACACTTTCCCCGATCAGGAATATAAAATGGAATACTGTGTTAAATTTAATGTCTGTTCCCTTCATAGTGAGTAGAGGACTCGCTCTCTCCTTTCTGGGACAAGGCAGATGTGGCTTACTTTGTAACTCTTGGACTGTGCCCCTCGGCAAGATTGAACTTCTGTGCCTATAGCTTGAGTTGGACTTACTCACAAATTGTCTTTCTGTCTTTATATTGTGTTATTTAAGCCACGTTCCCCACCCTGCCTCCCCACCGCATCCATACATACTGACCATCTTCCACAGAGCCAAGCGCATGGATGGAACTCAATAAGTAAGTTCCTAAACAAGAATTAAAATACAGCAGGCTTCCACTCACTTTTTCTGACCTGGGCAAAGGTCAGCATGTTTCCCTGCCCTGATTTTATCTTCTGCAGAATGGGAATAATCATCTTCGCTACTCATCTGCCTCATAAGGTTATTGTGAGAATTATTGCATATATAAAGTGCTTTAGGCTCAAGTGAAGAAAGATATTATACAAATGCTGATGGTAATTAGTTATTATATGTTACATAAATATTTAAGTGGCATGAAAACATTTCACGTTATATGAGGCATCGGTTTAGAGAATTTTCTTTTGTTAAGATTTATTTATGTATTTATTTTGGAGAGAGAGCGAGCGTGTGTGTGCATGCACCACTGAGGGGAGGGGCTGAGGGAGAGAGGCTCTCAAGCAGACTCCCTGCTCAGCAGGGAGCCCAGTGCCGGGCTTGATCTTTCAAGACCCTGAGATCATGACCTGAGCCAAAATCGGAGGCTCAACCAGCTGAGCTCCCCAGGTGCCCGGAGGCATCGGTTTAGATTCACATCTGTACTCCTATGACTTTTAATTACAAAGAATTGTTTTAATCAGAGATTACAAGATCCTAATCCAGTTCTGCCGCTCGGTGTCATCCTCTCATGTGAGGAGTCCTTTGTGTAGGGGGCTTTTTCCAGGAGAGGGCAGGAAGCAAGCCAGTGCTAGTTAGCTCGTTTGCTACCCGAGCTTTACTCTTTACTGTAGAAGCCAGTTGGTGTCATTGAAGAAATCACAGAAGGAAAGACCAGCAATCTTGGGGAAGAAAAATCTATGAATTGGGCTTAGTAGATAGCAGCTAAAGTCTCTTCCCAATCTAAAACCCATGATGGTGATAAGAAGGGTTTTTCTCTCCTTTTCCTAGTGTTTGTTATGTAAATAATAGACAGACTGTGTTTTCTAAGTGGAGGTCGTTTGAATTCAATTTGTGCCATATCTGCCTGATTCGGCTCCATTTGGCAGGGCCCGCGCAAGGCCTGGGATGGCTCCCGTCTTTAATGCCCTTCCTTCGCTTTTCGTGGCTGCTTCCGCTGCATGCTGCAGTGGCCAGCTCTCGAAACTGACTTCGGTGTCTTGCTCCCATCCACCTCTTCCTCAGATATGCCCGTTACTCTTGCAAGGGACCTTGGAAACGTGCAGAGAGGCCAAGAGACTTGTCCAGAATTTACTCTCAACCACTCCTTCCCCCATGCCACCATATTCTGTCCTCCAGGTGATTTTCCAGAATCTCTTTCATGGAGGTGATCATCACAGTTGAAGTGTTACAAGCATTTTCTAAGCACCTGGAAGTGGCATGAGTAAGTCAGGATCCTTATCTGAGGGTGGGCTTCCGCTAACTGCCCCATTTTAAGAAGGTCTCAATCCAGGATCTTGGCAAGCTTCTTGTCTTTGATGACAAGGTGGCCTGTCCTGCCCTTGTGTGAAGCCAGCCTTATCTAGTGATCTTTCAAAAGGAAGGTACAAAAAGCCCCCTCTTTAACAGGGCAGCTTTGTGGGACACAAGTCTTTTCAGCATAAGTGAGTGTAACATAGGGAATAGAGCACCAGGCGAGGACTCAAGACGCTGGAGTTAAAATCTTGCTCCCTGTGGCTTACTGTTGGAGGAGGTCATAGAGAAGGTGTGACCACCAGTTGACCCTTGAGCTGGACCAGAGCAATCGGAGGCTCCTCACCTCTCCCTCAACCTTGTAGTGTTCGTCCTGCCCACCATTCCCACAGCCGGACCTGTTTGCAAGGATGCAGCCTTGAGAGAGGAAGGTGTTGAGGCCGAACCCAGTGGAGGCCTCTAGTAAACGTCGAAGAGCCTGGCAGGCAGTGTGGAAGTCTGCGTGTCTTGTGGCTGCCCAAGACAAGCCTCAAATGTGAGTTCCCTTGTTTGTTAAAGCCACCACCCACCGATCTGGAGTGGCCTGCCTCTTTGGTCTCTCCCTGCCCTCAGTGTGGGGTGGGGGGCGGGGACAGTTTGCAAACCAGCAGTCATCCTGCAAGTCACCATGTCCCTGGGCCTTACCTTCCTCACCTTGTTCCCTGTTCTACAGGTGGAGTGGAGGCCTCAGCCTCAATTCCCTCGACTTCCCAGTCCCAGACCTATAGTGTGCCCACGCCCCACCCCTTTCCCCCCATTTGCCTTCCAGGGCCTTGGAGCCGCTGTGTCTTGGGTCAGTGCATACCCTGCTCTTCTGGTCCATGCTTCTGCAGTCCTTCCTTCTGTCTCCTCTGTTTTCAACACCCCCCCAACCTTTACCGGCTCCTCCCACCCCCATCCCCACCCTCACCACACAAACTTGCTCAAGTTTCTCAGTCTCAAAACAAAACCGATACCCTGCCCTCAGTCCTGTGTCCTCTGAACACCTCGGACCTGCTTTCCCCACACAATGAGCCCCTCGCATGGAGCCCTCCACACCTGCAGTACCGCCCCCAGACAGGCCGCCAGAACCACTCTGGCAGACTTCCCCTGGATGAGGTCGACCTGGGTTCAAATGCAATGATGGGGTGTCTAAGTCCTTCAGTGTGTTTTGTATCTGTGCAGCATTTGTCACTGTCCTCTCCTTGCTCCCTTACACCTTGCTCTCCCCTTGTTTCCAAGTTTCTCATGATCCTCCTTGGCCCCAAGTCACTGTCACTTCTCTACCTTGATCTCCTCAGCCGACTCCTCAGTCCCCTGCTCGTCCCTAAATGTCAGTGTCCCATGGCCCCATCCATACTCTCCTAATGTCACCCGTGTGCTCTGAGTTTCTCCTATGGCTCCAGCTCCCAGCTCTGTGCTGACGACTCAGCGGTGGGCATCTCCAGCCAGCTTTCACATCTGAGCTCGAGACTCATAAATACTCCTGCCTGTGAGAAATTTCTCTCTGCAGGTCTGGCAGACATCTCCAGCACATGTCCACAGGTGAGTTCATCTTCCTTTCTGGACCTGTTCATGCACTCTGTCTTCGTTTTCAGACAATGTGTCCTCCCACTTGCCCACACCAGAAGCTGGCGCTTATCCCGGACCTCTCCCCCTCTCTTATGCTACACAGCCAGTCCCTCCCCGTGTCCTGTGGACCTCAGCTCCTGACTGTCTCTTCAAACAGAGAGCCTACTCTTTTCCTGCTGCCACAGTTCTGACCCTCATCCCTTCTCGTGCAGACCAGGTGACAGCCTCTAACTGGTCCCTGTACCCGGCTTAGCGCCCCTCCAGACACTTCTCCACCCTGCCAGTAGATGTTCTTCTTTAATTCTTATGAAACACACAGGACAGAATTGGTAATAATATAACCAGTTCTTGCGTACCAGCCAGCTCAGAGTAGATTCTTTCTAAACCGCAAACCTGATGACGTCTATCCCTTGATGGAGCCACCTTTCAGGGGTTCCTAATTACTTCTAGCACACACTCGAGCCTGCTGAGTGCGGCATTCCAGGCCGGGAAGATTTCTTTCTGTCCCATCCAGCCTCATCTGCCCCTCTCCCTAAGTGAACTAAATGTACAGCCGTCGCAAACTATTTCAGGTTCCTGAAAGACTTCATGTTGTGTTGAATACATGCTGTCCCTCCCCGCTCTGGTCTACTGGGTACACCTTAGCCTATTAGGTCAACTTCAGGTGGCCTGCAGTGATACACCCCCTCTCTATCCACACCTCCGAGGAGAGCCGATGATTCCTTCCCGTGTATCTTTAACATCTATAGCCACGTCTGCCTAAATTACAAATTCCTTGAGGGCAAGGCTGTATCTTTCCCATCTTTGGCAATTAGCATAGAGTCTGGTGACCTGATACTAGTTGGTGCTCAGGAATGTTTACTGACCCGGCCCCTCCCTTCCTCTCCAGTTTCATATTTCAGTAATCTTTTCCCACTTACTTTCTGCTCAGTGAGCACTCCACCATGTATGAAGACTCTGCCCCCCTCCTGTGCACAGCATGTGTCCCCTGGACACCCCTTTACCTGGGCACCCATGTCACCTTGTGAAACCTCTCTATTGTCCCTGCTGGAGCGTAGGGAGCCCCAGGACCCCGTGTGCGGTCTCTGCCTCCCGGGCACCCAAGCACCGGGGCCAACGCTCAAGGCAGGGAAGAATCGTTTGTGAGCCAAAAATGAAGGAGTTAGGCTTGCTGATTTCTAAGTCCTCCAACTCCAAAACTGTATGATTCGAGGTTCCGAAAACTGTGACATAATCTGCAAGTTTTCTCCCAGCAGATGGTCAGAACAGTTGAAACACCAATTCTAACAGTTGGCAGATACAAAGGTAAACATTTAAGACAGTGAGTCAGAACGAAGGTGAATCCTCCAGCAGGAGGGGAACATTGGCAAAACGTCTCCGCGTGGTCACAGGCGGCCCTTTGCACCCAGTGGTGGGTTCCATATGTTCCCTCTGGTGATCCGTGGGCCTCGAGGGCTTCTCAGAAAGGTGTTTGACAACTTCCCTCTGACTAAACCCCACTAGCTAGAAATGAGCTGGAAAGCACATTATTTCTCTGTGGCAAAAATTACTTTTTCTTTCCTTTTAGTATTTCACTTTAATTTGCTCATTTTTTGTACATTTTATTTCTGTTCAGATAGAACTCTAGAGAAAACCGTAATCCAAAGACTTTCTTGGGGCTTGTGACATTGCTTACTTTTCCCCTCCATAAGCATTTATCCATATCCAGCATATTTCTAAGCTAAATGTTGGGGGGAATGGACCTAAGTGAAAAAATGTGGAACAGAAATGTTAGGATCTAAGTGAAGAGTCAAGCAGGTGGTCCTCACGAAGTAGCGTGTGTTGTATAGAACAGCACGAGCTAATCCCACTGAGTGCGGGGACGGGTAATTGCAGCTAGGTGCCTGAGTGTAGACAGACAGACTCGAGGCTGAGGAAAACTCAGAGCAAAGTGAACTTAACCAGAAGAAATTTAGGGAAGGTGGCACGTGCGCACGTGCAGACATGCGCGTGCACAGACCCCAAGTACAGATTGCCAGAAGTAAGCCCCTGTGAGGGACCTGGGTTTGGGGTGTGGAGGATGGACCCCAGCCACTCTTTGTGGAACACTCTTCAGAGAAAGGCTCCAAGGCTGCTCCACCTGGCTTCAGGCCGACTCACAGAGCTTTCTACTGCTCTCTCTCCGGAGGCCCCTGAGACCTGCTGCAGAACGTCACCCCGTCCTATTTGGAATGTGAGTTGTGACCTGTGCTGACGTGGGGCAATGCGCGTCTCTCCTTGACTTCAGCATATTCTAGTTAGACGCTGTTGAAGGCTGACTCCGTTGTCCCTCCTGGCAGGTGAGAGCCTGCCCCCCCCACAGGTGGGTGGAGAGCTTTTGCTCTACGGGGATCTGTAGCATTTTTAGGTGGAAAGAGCATTGGCTTTCTGTGCAGGCCAGCCTGAGTGACTTCAGCCAAGAATGAGGCTCAGTTTCCTTGTTTCTAAAATGAGATGATAATGATTATTTTCCACTGCCGGGATGATGATTATAAGACTTAAGAAATGTTGGTTAGTCCCCTCTCTCCTTTCTCACCGTTTGTCCAAACCAAAGCGAAACACTCTGACTTGGCTGCTTTGAGCAGGGAGAGGTTCTGGTGCAAACCTTTTGCAACGGCCCTGTGAAAACAGTCCCGTCAGAACACTACTACCGCTGCTGTCTGCTGAGCGCTGACTACACTGCAGGCACCGGGCAGTAGTTTAGATCTACGTTACACTTTTTATGCTCATAATAACCCACTGCGGGACAGGTCTCTCTTGGACAAACAAGGCTTGCAGATGAGGGGTAACTTGCCCAGGTTTACACAGGCAAGCAGAAGTGTGATTTGAATCCACTCTCTCCTCCCCAGAGAAGGGACACGAGACAACGTAAAGAACAACTCATCCGAGCTGGAGTTTTGAGAAATAGGCGCTGTATGACAGGCTAGTCGAGATTGCCCTCTGTGGTTGAGAAATGAGAACCCGGATGTTCGTGGCATCAGTGAAGCAGGCACCGTTGGCTTTCATAGGAAACACTGCTCACGCCAGGACGTGGAGTCCGTCAGGCTTCAAGTGGCAGCCGAGACTCCATTCATAGTTTCTTTTACTTTGGTTTATCTCCGAAGCAGGGGATAAGCAATGCCAGGGACAGGAATGAGGCAGGGAGTCCGGGGGGCTCTCTGTTGCCTTCAGCTTCTGAATCTCAGGGAGGCGTTTGCACACTCTAGTGTGTCTAGCGAGCCCACGCAAAGTGAGGTGCCCACCAGGTCCGAAGCATATGGGACTGTGTGTGCTGCTTGTCGCCCGGTAACAGTGTGGACCTCCACGAAGCCAGCAGTCTGCTGCTCAGAAGGCCACATCACTCGGGCCTGATGGCCACATCCTAGGCCTTGAACTGCCTGTTGTGTGTCCTGGAATGTCCAGGAAGCTCCCTTTCCCTGCATGTACGCTGTAAGGCCTGTTTTCCACTTGTGTCCACTGGGGTGCCTTCCGAGGGCAGGCCTGGCCACGCCCGCTGCGGACGCACAAGCACAGAGTCACGTTCTGTATAGAAGCTGCAGGATGCCGCGTGTACCCTTACCCAGAGGCCGCCCCATCCTGAGGCAGAGGTGCGAGAACTTATGGATGGCTACACCCAAAATTGTGTTCCAAAAAGAGGCTCTGACAGAGACAGAGACAGAGAACTAATTGGTGATTTCCGGGGTTTGGGTGGGAGAGAGGGACAGACTACAAATGACAGTGAAGGAGCTTTTGGGGGCCAGGGGCCACGGAAATGTCCTAAAGCCAGATAGTGGTGGTGATGGCTGCATGAGTCAGTAACGACGGGTGCATTTTATGCTGTGTAAATTATACGAGAGAGAGAGAGAGAGAGAGAGAGAGAGAACAACAGCTCTGGGTCTGCTTGAATAGATGGCAAGCACTTCGGTGAAACCGCAGCGTAACAGAACAGACCATAGAAGAGAAGATTCTGGCCTACAAAGTGTTAAGAGCAGGAGCAAACCGTTAGAATCTTAGTGTCAAACATCCAGCCTTGAGTAGTCTGCCTCCTGGTGTGCCTCCCTGGAAAGATGACAGTTGTAATATATTTTCTTAAAGATTTATTTATTTTAGAGAAAGAGATGGGGAGAGAGTGCTGGCAGGGGAGGGGCAGACGGAGAGTCTCAAGCAGACTCCCTGCTGAGCACAGAGCCCCACGCAGGGCTTAGTCCCAGGACCCTGACATCATGACCTGAGCCAAAGTCAAGAGTTGGATGCTTAACTGACTGAGCCACCCAGGTACAATCATCATACTAATCATGCTCCTGGCAGAAAAGGCCGGTTCCCTCCCCTCCCCTCCTATCAGCTCTCTCCTTCCTGGTCCAGAAGTGAACTGACCTTAGCAGAGTCAGAGATGAATAGCCAGAGCCCTGGTTTCTTGCTTCCAGGAATCCTTTAAAATCCATTTGAGTTTTTAAATAAATTCTCCATGATAAGAGTTGTTGCTTCTGAAGAGAAATGTCAGGGTGAGACATTCTCAGTGCCACAATCACTAAAATTTGAAAAGGGTGTCAAAGAAAAAAAAAAAAACCCTTACTGGCTGTGCCTCTCCAACAGCATCTGTCCCTCACCCTCTGCGCGCGCGCGCGCGCGTGTGTGTGTGTGTGTGTCTGTCTGTCTGTCTCTCTCTGCCTCCACCCATCCCTCCATCCCCTGCCTTTGACCACCACCTGTTCCCCCACCTGGTGCAGATCCGAGTGGAGAACCAGGGTCACCAGGGTTAGGAAGCAGCGCTGTGGGCTAGCACACGACGGGGAGCCGGGGCGGCAGGAAGGGGCACATGAGCCCCTCTACCCCCTGGATAGTTTTGATTCCCCACACCTGAGGCATGATGCAGAGCCCAGGCCTCTGCTGAAAACATCTAGAGATCAGAGTTGCTTGCTGTTGGCTTATGCCAGCCAAGCTAGTGTAACCACGCTGGCATACCGGTGTCTCAGCAACCCAGATGCCTGTTTATTAATTTACAATGAGAAATACACCTTCTTTCTGATGGACTAACTTCCTTCCCGTCGATGACCTAGAGGGCCCCTTTCCTGCTGTCCGAGCCTCTGGGTGCTGCTAGGGCCCATGGACTATGGCTTTCTACCTCTGCATCCCTGGAACACAGCTGGTGCTCGATAAATATTTGCCAAACAGAGCTGAAATTTTGCCAGGGATAAGAATTGTTTATCTTTTGCCATTTTTGGTCAAACAGGAGCTAGAGATGTTTTTTACTCAACATATTTTCTGAGTCAAATGCTGTTTCTAACCCACAAGGATCCATGCAAACAGTGTATGGCAAGATTTACCAAGTGGCCATTTGTCTGGATTTCCTGACACCCCCCGGCCCACGGCTGATTTCATTATAAAGCAAATTCCTTTCAGAGGATTTACCTACCAAGATAGCAGTCTACTTCACTGTGTGTTCTCTCTTTCCCTTTATGTTTGAAATGAATGCTGTGAAAGATACAGGTAATAACAGCACACACAGCTCTGGCCCGTCCGCTGCCCATCCCTGAAATAGATTCTTCAGTAAAAGAACAACAGTGTTGTCATTTACTGAGTTGTATGCGAAGCAGAGATCGGAACTGAAGACATAAAAAGACTTATGAGTCACTGGAGTCCAATTTAGCCTGGGTAGTAGTGTGAGGCCTATTATTAGGTCCATTTTCAGGGAGAAAACTATTGTTAGGGAAGGAAGAGTCCTGTCCCTTTGTCAGAGCCCTGGCAATGAAGTCCTTGGTGGTAGGGAGCGCTTTTTCAGGCCCTCCAACAGTCCTCCCCTTCTGCCCTCCTCTCCCCTCTGCAATCCCCTGCTGATCTGGACACCCGTAAAGGTCCCCAAACCTTCCTGACAGCTCTGTCCGCCTCCCCCCTCCCCTGGGTCAGGCAGGAGGAGCTTCTGGGTGGGGTTCCTGAGGAGGTCTTGCTCAGAGCTCTCAGCTGCTGCGACGCTTACTCTCTCTGCCGTCAGTGTGTGCAGGGCTCTGCCCCTGACCTCTTCTCATCCTCCACGCTCTTCATGGGAATTGTGTCTGTTCCTGTGGCTTCCGCCAGCCCCACATGCTGGAGCCTCTGCCGCTGAGCCCCGGGGTCCCGCCGACACAGGTGCTCTTCACGAATGCTCTTCTGTCCTCCCAGGTGCCGTTCTGGCCTGCTCGGTCTAGCCCACCAAACCTGTACCACAGGGTTCTAGTCTACTGAAATAAATGCTCCCCTGTTTAATTTGCAGGATTTTTCATTTTATTTTACTATCCAGTAACTGTTGGAATCTCTGAAGTCTAGCTGTCAGCACCTCTTTTCTTCTTCCTACCCCTGCATCCTCCCGGAGATTATTCGTTACTATGGTTTCTCTTTCACAGAGATAATTTTCAAATATACATATCTGGTTCCAGCTGTCTTACCTGTCTCATTTGGTATATGAACTTAGATGTTTCTCTGTCTCCTTAAACATCTATTGTGGCTTCGGTTCCTGAATCTCTCAAATGCAGAAGTGAATACAGAGATAATTTAGTAAGTTATGGTGTATCAGTGCAATGCAGTTTTTTAACAAGACTTAATTCATTTATTATTTGAGAGAGAGAGCGCGCACATGAGAGCTGGCAGAAGTGGGGGTGGGCAGGGAGAGGGAGAATCTCAAGCAGACTCCATGCCCAACAAGGGGCTCGATCCCACGACCCTGAGATCATGACCTGAGCCGAAATCAAGAGTCGACCACTTAACCGACTGCACCCCCCAGGCGCCCCTCAATGCAATGCAGTTTTAAGCAGCTATTGAAAGTGCTTACAAACAACCATGGGTACATCGTGCCTCTCAATGCACTTCTAAATTTCCCCAAGGAGAATTCCTTTCTTTCCTAATCAGTGATGTCGTAGAGAAGAAGGTGGAAGAGAGGCAGCCATTCACTGCCACCTTCGCCAGCAACACCTGGCAGATCCCTGGAGAGTCCCCCAGAACCCTCCAGATTAGCTGTCTTCTCCCTTCCAAGTGCCCAGTTGTGAAGATAAATATGATGACCGGCCTTGAAGCAGAAGCCTCTAGTTTTTCTCTGTTTTCCTCTTCTGAAAGTACTTTTTAGACTCGGAGCTGCCTGGGAAAAGATCTTATTTTATTCATTTCCATAACCCCAAAGCACTTAGCACAGGGTGTGAAATCCAGCCTGGCATCACGGAATACTATGCAGGTGGGAAAAAGAGGAGTTCTTTTTGTTCTGTCATAGAACGAACCCCAAGGTAACTTAAGACGGGAAAGGCCAATTGCAAAGCGGTGTGTATAGAATGGTACCATTTGCATAAAGCAGGGGGAAGGGAAGTTTTAATCTCTGGGAGTGTGTGTAAGAAACCTCTGGACAGGGAACTGTGTGCTGGGGGCAGAGAGGTCAGAGGGAAGCTTTTCACTGCAAACCCTTTTGTACTTTTTCAATTTTAAACCCCTTTGAATGTTTTAGTGATAAGAAAAAATGAAATTTAAATTTAAAAAATATGTGTTGAATTTCCTTAAAATATGCAGAATAGGTAAATCTGTAGAAACAGAAAGCAGATCAGTGGTAGTCAGGGGCTGAGAGTAAGAGGGAATGGGGAGTGATTGCTTGATGGGGTCTGGGCTTCCTTTTGGGGTGATAGAAATGTCCTGAAACTGGATGGTGGTGATGGTTGCACAACATTGTGAATGTACAAAATGCCACTGAGTTGGACACTTAGTTTTTTATTGAGGTGTAATTGACATAATGCACACTTGACAATGGTTAAAGTGGCGAATTTTATGTGATTTTTGCCATAAGTATATACATATATAATTTTACATATTATATGTAATTATATTTTTGAATGAGCAAATGAATGAATGAATAAAATGCCTATTATATTTACAGACTTACATTAGATGGCCTTTTTGTGTAATGAGATGTCCCTGCTTTGTAGTTTTTTTTTTTTGAGTAATCTCTACACCCAACGTAGGGCACAAACTCGTGACCCCAACATCAAGGGTCTTAAGCTCTACCAACTGAGCCAGCCAGGCACCCCTGCTTTGTAGAGGTGTTTAAATTTCCCAGATTGCCTCACAGATATCCTTCTTAGAGTTGATTCATTGCTTTGTGGTTTTAAAGAGACTAAACTGCTTTTCCCAGAACTGACCTGGTAAGCTCATTCTCAGCCAGAATGCGATCTTAAAGAAGGTAAGTTTCTTATCTGAGATTGACTGAAGTTGGGCAGGATGTGCTTAGAGTTCCATTCCTGNTCAAATGTTTTCTGGAGGGTTTCTGAGGAACCCCTTTGCCAGCTGTGACCCTCGTCGCTATGTGGCGATGGATGTCAGTCCTGAAATGACAGATGATTGAAATCCTAATTTGAGAGACCCCAGTTTTGTGCTGGAACTCTCCAGCAAGAGTGTCTCCATTCTCTCTCCTGGTTATTAGTATAGTAGCCATGCCTCCTGGTCCGAGGGGTCGTGTTCCAAGCCCCCCAGCGGATGCCTGGAACCACACGGAGCACCCACCCCATGCAGACGGTGATTTCCTGCACATGCGTACCTACGCTTATGCACACCTATGTGTCAGACACAGCAGGAGATGAAAACAATAACTCACCTAAAATAGAACAATTATAACAATACATTGTAACAAAAGTTATGTCAATGTGGCCTCTCTGTCAAAATACCTTACTGTGATATTTCTTCTTCTTCCCCTGAGGATGTGAGATGATAAAGCGCCTACGGGAGGAGAGGACAGGAGGTGGGCGATGCAGGCATGTGTCCGTGACGCAGCGTCAGGCTGCTGGGGACCTGGGACTGTGTCAGGAGGACGGTTGTCTGCTTCTAGACCTCGGGCTGACTGCAGGTAATCGAAACCCCAGAAAGTGAACAGTGGGCAGATGGGGGGAAGCTACTGTATCTTAACTTCTCCCCGTCTTTGCTTAATGCAGCTCCGGATGACCGTCTTTCTCCCTCTGGGGACTCCTCAGCAGCACGCACCTCCCCACGTTGCCCAGACTGCCCTCGCCGGTCATCAGCCGCCTCAGAGAGGGGTGACGGGCACTCGAGCCATTGCAAGTTACAGCTGAGGCTGTCTAAAGGAATTTTGAGGTTTGACTCTTTCCCCTTTTTCTCCTCTACTTTCTCCCCCCTTTTTTGTATTTATAATGTGGACCCACGTAAGCACATATTTCTGGGTGACCCATCTCAAGGTTGACTTGATTCAGTTCCTCTTTTTGCACATTTTCATGACTGTTCCCCTTTATCCGCCGCCCATAGCCCTGGCCTGCACCTCCACATTACCACCCAGGTGCTCTGAGTTTTAGTACAACGACCGTCTTTAGTTAAATCTCATCCCCTTCCTTCGCCCTTCACTTCCGCTCTCCTCCCAATGTGCTGTGCCTTCCAAAGTGACCACTAGCTTATCTGCAGGGCCATCAACCCCAAAAGTGGGCGAGAGGACCCCCCTCCTTCAGGATGCCATGCCTCTGTGGCTGGACAGTACTAGCTCAGGGCGAGGCTTTGTCTCCTCCTTGCCACCACCTTCGTGAGAGGGTGCCCATACTGCCCATTTTACAGATGACAAACTTGAGGCCTAAGGAGGTGAGATCACACGCCTGAGCCTAATAAGGGGGTGGGGGCAAGCCCAGGTAAGGGTCCAGACAGCCTGCTCATCTAACTACCGTGCCTGTTGCTTAACCCTAAGAAGTGATTTTTATGGTTACAGAGGAGAACACATCAGAGGGGGTTGCTGTTCACCCAAGAGCTGACACAGGAGCAGCTGCTGCTTTCTTATAAGTCAAGTTGATTCCGGGTGAGAGTATCCTTTGTTTCAGCATTTCCCAAAACGTCTCCTCTGGAGAATTTAAGGTTTCGTTGTTAGTAAATTCATTTAATTTAGAAAAGATAGCATATTGCATTCACTTCTTGGAGTTTCCTGTCTATACGGACACAGTACAGGTTCTAGAAAGAGAGAGAGAAAGAGAGAGAGAGACCAGTAAAGAAATCCATTTCAGTTTCGTTCAAACCTATGCAGGATGGAAACTCTTCCTGTTGATATCCCACGGAAACACTGCTTTCTGTAAATTCTCTGGAGTGAAGATCAACATGGGGCTGTTTCGGAAACTTTGTTGTCATTTCTCTAATTTGTTTTAATGAAAACAAAGCCTTTCCTGGCTTTATTAAAAGGAAGACACTTCTGAATTTCTAGCCTGTTTTGCCATAACCCGCTCTGACCCATTCTACCCTGGAGTGGTTGTGGGAGAGGGGGGTCGTGTTTCTGTGGCACTCATAGGCCTGGGGGCCCCCACTAGAACAGCCTGAACGTGAGTCAGCCTCTGGGCTTCAGGGTTCCTTCGGCTGGCTTGCATCAGAAGGGCCCCGAGGTGAAATTTCAGCTGTGATGATATGGTTGGTGTCCAGTGTCTCCCTCTGTCAACGCTGACCTCAGATTTGGTAGATAGAAGCTTCCAGACTTATTTCCATGTAATGACCCAGCTGGGTCTAAAGGTAGAGTATGATGTCACCAGCTGTCTGTAGTCATTCCCTAATTAATACCTGGCCATGACTACCTGGCTCTTTTGTTCTAAATTGGGACTATATCTCATTGTCATCCCTCAACTGTGGGGAGCCAAGCCAGGGGATGGGGCTGCCAGAATTTAGGATCATCCAAGGCCTTCGGCACAGAAGAAGAAATGAGAGGCAATATATGGGCCCTGCATTCAGGATGTTGGGAGAGGAAGGGCCAAGCGTGCAGAGGCAGCAGGCCCAAGGGAGTCTTGGGGCCCAGGAGGCCGGGAGGGCTTGGGAAAGCAGCGCACTGGTCTGACTAGCTCTTGGGAGCATAAAGTAAGTCTGGCTGGGAGCCTTTATCTTCACAGCCCCAGGCGGCCAGGTTGGCCCCGTCTTGCTGATGGAACATTCTAGTTCATTCTTTCCCAAATTTGTCTTTCATAAGAATCACCCCAGGTACTTATTAAATATGCAGATTCCCATACCCCACCCCCAGAAAGTACTGATTTGATCTGTTTAATGAATGCTCTGAGAGATCTGTGTGATGGGAAAATAGTCTTCTGGTTGTTCAAGGGATCTTACTCAGGAGTAATGGGCACGGTCCATGCCTCCAAGTGATTTTGTTTGCTGTCAGTTCATCTTTTGGCCCGAGGTGGAACCCCACAAGGGTCTCACGTTCTCTCAGAAGAGAAGACAAGGGCCTCGTCCTCCTCATTTTCATCTTCGGGGGTCTTAGACACCCAGCCCCTCTGGCCAGGGCCAGCACACAGCCTGATGTCAGGCCCCATCTGGAAAAGTTTCTAGGTTTTCTCCCTCTGTGGGGGTCAGTCTTGCCCCTCTTGCTTTAGTAAGAAGTAATTTTGGAAGATGTGGTTTGATGAGCTCTTGGTGCCTGTTTGGTGTCTTTTATATTAAACTTCTTGTCTGCGCTAGTTAGCCAAGAGTATTTATAGAGCACATATAATGAGTAGAACAAGGAATAAAAACTGAATTAAACATGTCCCTACCCTCTGGGCATTGAAAAAGTTGTTTGGATTTGGGATAGTGGAAAAGTTCTGGAGATGGATAGTGGTGACGGTTGCATGACACTGTGAATGTGTTTAATTTCACTGAAACTGTACACTTAAAAATGATTAAAATGGTAAATTTTATGTGACATATATTTTGCCACAATTAGAAAAAAAAAACAAAAACAAAAACAAAAAAACCAACTTGCCCAGGAGATGATATACCCAAGAAACAACCGGAGAGGATTTTGGAAAGTGATAAACCAGCAAATGTAAAGAAGCAGGTGAATTGAAAGGGGATACTTGAGTAAAGAAAACCACTCAGGCAGCTTTTGTGTTGGTTTTGAAGGAGGTTAGGGATCCCAAGACTGGGGAGTGTTGCAAGTGAAAGTTTACACAGAACAGAAAGCGAATTTCTAAAGGGGAGGCTCTGGCGCAGAGGCAGCCCTCATACTACTCACCAGCCTGGGTCTGGAAGTGTTTGCTGGGGAATGAAAAGAAATGATGGGGACATCTTCTTGGCTGGGTGGCCTCTTGCCTCGAAAGAGTAGAGAAGTATTATCTAGATTCCAAAGGATTTTCTGCTATCTGGTATTATAACGCTGGCATTAGGGGAAGGAAACTCTGGAGACCCACCCCCAGGGGCGGGCTGTTGGAGAAATGGTTAGAAATGGCCAGAAGAGGTGTACTTCTTTTTGGACCCACCGCCAGCTCACCCATGTCTGTGCTGAGCAGCATGGGAAAGAGCTGGAGGTGGGTCTTGGGGCAGAAACCAGCTCTTGCAGGGAGTCCAGCACAGGCGAGGGCTTTGTGGAACTCACATAGCCAAAACCCACCAAGCAGTGACAGGAAGCAGGAGGCTTTCAGGAAAGGTGTAACTTACCACAAGGACCCCAGATTTGCAGGGAGGCCTCACTTAGAACAACTGGTGGGTGAGCTGAGCTTTATTGGAGGTGGAGATGCTAGGAACCAGAGCCACCGTGGCCTCCCAGATGGGGCTGGGGAAGGGATGGGGAGTGGGGCTGTGTGTCTGATGCGCTCCCCAGGCCAGCTGGGCCATCTGGGCGAGTCTGGCTCGTAGTAGGTGTTCGCTGACTATTGGCTACACTGAAATGAATTGAGAACCCACTCGTGTCTATTTTGTAGGATTTGCTTTTTTGTTTGTTTGATTTTGTTTTCTAGTAAAGAGTTGTTTCTTTTTTTAAAAATTTAAGATATTTGATTCAGCTAAATCAAGCTGAAGAGGGTTGAGCCACATCTAGAAGAGGTGGCCCCCTGGGTGCCAAGGGCCACTCATTCATCATCCAGGCTCCCCTCCCTCCCCTGGTGATTCAGCCTATGCCTTCCCAGCCCCACCTCTGCTCCATCAGCGTCGGTGTGCTCCGCCTGGAGTCCTGCCTTGGGGACGGCCCTGAGTCCCCCTTCCACACTCCATTCCTGCCATCTCTGACTACCCACTGAACATCTCCTCTTGCTTGTCCCTCCGTATCCTGCATCTCAGGAGGTCCCAAATCGCACCGACCATCTCTCCTCTCTGCTCTGTGGCTGCCCCCTCTCCCTCTGGGCTTCCTTGTACCCCAGAGAGGCATCACCCTCTACACGATGTCTCCAGCTAGGACCCTTCTTAACTCATCCTTGGTCCTGTGGAGTCCGCCTCAGACATGGCTCTGGAGTCTCGCCTCACCTGTCTGAGCCTGCCCCACCCAAGCTGTTCTAGTGTGCAGACAGGCACCTCTCTGTTCCGGGCTGCCGCCAGTCAGAGGCAACTGCCATGTGAGCCCAGCTCCCTTCAGAGAGAGTGAGCAGGCTTTAGGATTAATTGCTTCTGCCCTGTACTCAGATGGGGCCCCGCACCTCCTTGGCCCCACAATTTCCTTGGGTTTCTTAGTTCCCCTCCAGAGCCCCAAGTCTCAAGAAAGCCCAGCCAATGAGCTTGGATATGTTCTTTTTTGTCCCTCCCGCACCTGGACTCCTGGGGCTCCGTGCCTCGCATGTAGCGCTCTTTGAGCGTCATGAGGCTTAGAGCAGTGGTTCAAAACCCTGGTTGCGCACGGGGATTGCTTGGGGAGTTTACGAGATTACGGAGGCCTGGGCACCAGCCGGGCCAATTAAATCATCCTCTCTGGAGGTGGGGTGCTGGCGTTGGCATTTCGTCAATGCTCTCTGGGTGATTTCACTCTCTAGCCCAGGTTGACAATGACAGGTTTACAGCACGTCTTTCCACTCTTTCTGTCTTGGGTGGGGGAGGGTGTCTCAGAATTGTGCATTCTGCAGCTCCCCAGACTGGGTCTTTCAAGTTCTTCCCCAGGAATAGCTTAACTTGGAATGATTCTATCATATCTTTCACTTTTATCTAGCAGTTTATCCCTCTACTTTGTGTCCAGCTCTGGAAAACAAATAATCGTGTGTTCATGGTGGGCATCTGTTATTGTTGGCCAGTCCCCCACATCTGTTTACTTTGTCCCAACCCTTGATTTTCCTCTGGCTGTCTCCTCCAGTCCTGACCCCAGTCCACGGTCCTCTGTGAAAAGCTGCCTCCACACCTCACTCAGGGCTGCATCTGACCCTGACTAAGCCCACCGGGGCATGTCATCCCCCTGGCCACAGGGACGGGCTCAGGGACAGGCCCGAGGCCCCAGGCAGGCCGGTCAGACACGGTGCAGCTCAATTCTAGGAGTGCAGTTTGAATCATTGGGAAATTTACTCATTTCTTGCTACATATGACTGCGGGACCAGCCCTGGGAAGAGAGCCGACCTAGGAACAGAACGCAGCAAGGAAGACCAAGAGAGGGACCCGGCCCTCAAAGATCACTGTCTTACAGGGAGACTCACCCGCCAAATCATCCCAAAGGCACAGTAAAGGTGATGGGGTGCTAGCCAGGGCAGCGCAGCAGCAGAACCCAGACAGCCCTGGGGTGCCTGCGGTTGGCTGGGCTGCCCGTCTGCTCATTTCCAGTTTTGCCCCTCGTAGCTGAACTCTGCTGGGAAACAGCCAGGGAGGTCCGTCCTCTCCTCAAGTTTCTTGGACTGTTGGATGACTGACCCCTCCGCCCAGAAGCTGTAGCTTTCCAGTGCCACAAGAACTCCGTAGTCCCCCTCTTATTTCAGGCTCCCGCCCCTTTCTGGAGGCTAACCAAGGTACCTCCTCTCCCTTCCCAGCCTTGGCTGAAACCTGTCCTAACAAAATCCTGCCCACAGTTTCTGCCTCTCTAGGCCATTCTCCCTGCTGCTGCCAGAGGATCTAAGATGCTAATCTGATCATGCTTCAAAACTTGTACTTACTCCCTGTGGCCCTGAGAGTCATGTGTCCCCAAGATCGTTCGGTGCGGTCCCGCCTTACCTCTCCTGCCTGGCCACTGCATACACTATTGAGCCAACCATGTGGACATGGCTATCGTTCTGGGTGTGAGTCACGCCCTGGTGCTGGTCTGTTTGCAGGAATTGGCTTTCTCCCCCAAACATCCTTTACGATCCAGCTGGGATGTTCCACTTTTGGAGCCTAAGCCAGGCAAGGTCAGTATCTCATGGAACTTTGTACCTCAGTTACACTTTGCATGTTAGGTTGTTTGGAATGGGTGCTCAGTGAAGGTAAAATGAATGAATGAATGCTTTCAGAATCGCCAGCAGCAGCTAGGACAGACGGACTTAGGAGAGCCCTGGATGGGAGAGTAGAGGGTCATAGGAAACTGTGGAAACTGCTGGAAACTGGTGATAGCTCACCTTCCTAGGGCAGGTCCTCGGCTAGATTGGGAACAGAAGGGCCTGGCGCTGGTGGTCCCATATCACCCTGGTGTCATCTTAAGGAGCTGGCCCCTCGTCTTCTTGAACCCTCGGGTGCCTTGCAGAGGAATCCTGACACTATGGAGAGTTTGGGACATAGGTTTGCAAAGCATTCCCAGGTGGGAAGTGTGTGAGCTGTTTCAGACATTCTCAGAATCCTCGGCCGACTCTACTAAATTGTAGTATGTGGACTACATAAATAGCATAGCAACACTATTCATTCAGTTACAATAAACCATGAAAATATCACGTTGGTCCCACCATGAAAGCCAGTAATGATAATGGCACCTATAACGTATTAAGAAGGTACTGCTCCAGGGACTGAGCTGAGCACTTTCCGTGTATTATCTCATTTAAGCTTTTGGAAGACTTGATTGGGAGGACCACGGGGTGGTCCAGTGACCAAGCTAACAGTCCAGTGAGGTCTCCTCGCCTTGCAGGTGAGTGCACAGAGGCCGGAAAGCTTGCCCACCGTCCCGAGATGGTCCGCGGCACAGCCGGCGCGAGGCCCAGCTCTGTCTGACTCTGGTGTTGGTGCTTCCCCCCATACTCCGTCTGCTGTTCCTGAACCAGACTTTTCATGTTCTTTACGTCCAGGCCTTGGCCACACGCACTGATAGTTTTTGCCTAACCAGAGTCCCGACACAATGAGAATGGTAACCTGGATTACTGTCCGAACTGAACTTCATAGCAAAACACACACCCGGTTCCTCACCAAGTCCTGTGGAATCAACCCCCAAATACGTGCCTGATCTGTAATCCACCTTCCTTCAGCTCTGCCTTATTTTTTGCCTGAGCTTCTGCTGAGCCTCTTAACCGGTCTCCATGTCTTTACTCCTGCCCCCTTCTTACCTCTCCTCCCAGCAACCAGGCTGATCTTTGAAAAGGGTAAACGAGATCCTAGCATTCCCCGCCTGCCAGTGCACTTGGACAAATCCAGAGCCTGAGCCAGGACTCGGGCCCCCGTATCCTTCTCCCACCTTGTCTTGTGACTCTTGAAACTCACCATGTTCGAACCACCCTGACCTTCCAGTTCCTCCCAACTTCCCGCTTCTTGCCCAGCTCAGAGCCTCTGATGTCCCCTCCGCCTGGGACCTCGGGCTCCATGCCATCCCTGCCAGTGCCTCTTCAGAGGCCGTTCCTGCCCACCCTTCTCAACCTAAATTAGAACTCTTCTATTCACACAGATCACAGTTTATATATTGTGTGATTATATGACTCATATTTTCCACCCAAATTTATAATTCTGTGATGGAAGGATTGTGTCTCTCTTGCTGAGCACTCTATCCCTCTATGCCTAGCACACATCAGACACACAGTAGGTGATCGATATTTGCCAAAAGAATAAGTATTTTTCTATGTTACTATATGGTCTTCACAGATATCATCTAGTAGCTGATAACCCCTGATAGTTCTCCATTTAATTAAGGGCTTTCCTGAGACATTTGTTTCCTATGTCGAGAAATGACCTTGTAGGGTCAGAAGGAAAAAATATTCGAAGTCCCTGGATCTGCAGTATCAGAAATCTGAACACACTAATAATAACATCATCCATGTACATGGTAAGCCTAATTGTGCTGTTGAGAGAAAAAATATATAGAGATTACAGGTTTCAAAATCAATGGAGTGGGTTGTGGGCAGCACTGCTTTTAAAAATAGAACAGAAGGGACAACGTTGAATGCTTTGCGGTTGAGAGGATAAGAATTGTTCTGTATAACTTTGATATATATGAAATATATATAAAACTTTTGTTTCCATTTTATATAGATAGGTATCTGTGGAGAACGTTGAAGCCGGGCCTGGGTTGTAGGGTCAGATGTACTTCTCACTGCGAGTTGCATGGAAAACCACGGATACTGGCGGCTGGCTTTGGGAGTCTTGCATACCACGTCAAGCCCCCGCTATCACCAGATGGGGTACTTGCTCAGAGCTCTGCACGCTCACCTTCCCGCTGTGGCCAATGACGAGACGGCATGCAGGATTTGGTATACAGGAGACTCCCAGGGCTACTTTCTTTTTCTATAAACTTTTTATTTCATACCAATTTTCGATTTACAGAGAAGTGGTAAAGATAATGCCTAGAGCTGTTGCACACCCCTCACTGAGCACCCCCACTGTCAGCGTCTTACGTTACCACGGGGACGTGTAGCACAAGGAGCCAGCATAGCCCGTTGCTAGTCACTGAACTCCAGACTTTCTTCGGATCTCACCGGGTTTCCTTCTTTCTCTTCCAGGACCGAGTTCAGGATCTCGGATGCATTCAGTCATCACGTCTGCTGGTTCTCCTCTGGTCTGTGAGAGTTTCTTGGTCTTTCCTTCTTTTTCATGACCTCGACGGAGGAGTACTGATCAGGTATTTTGTAGGATGTTCCTGAATGTGGATTTGTCTGGTGTGTTTCTCATGATTTGACTGAGGTTATGGGTTTAGGGGAAAAAAGACACCATGCAGGCGAAGTACACGTCTCGTCCCACCCTATCAGAGGAGGCGGGACACCAACGTGGCTCATCACTGATGATGTTAACCTTGATCACTTGGTCAAAGAATGGTCTGCTGGGTTCCTCCACTGTGAAGTTACCATTTTTCCCTGTCCGTACACTGTGCTTTCAAGGCAAATCACGAAGACACAAAGACCTACTCTGAAGGGAGTGGGGGAGTGGAGCGTCTCACACTCTACCTCCTGGAGGGGGAGTAGCTACACCTCTCTTTTGGAAGTCTTCTGTAGGGAAGATTTGCCTCTTCTCCACTTACTTAGTTGACTTTTTAAAAAATTTTATTTATTTATTTGAGAAAGAGAGAGAGAGCACAGAGGGAGAGGGAGAAGCAGACTCCCCACTGAGCAGGGAGCCTAATGGGGACTCGGTCCCAGGACCCTGGGATCATGACCTGAGCTGAAGGCAGACGCTTACCTGACTGAGCCACCCAGGCGCCCCCTTAATAATTTAAGTATGGACTGATGTATCTTTGTTTCTTATTTCGCATCACAATCCTAATCAGTGTCATTTCTCTTCATGCTCCAAGTATCCGCTTTGGCCACTGGGAGCTCTTTCAGTGGCTCTTTGTGTCGCCGCCCTTCCTTACTTTCTGGTACAGCAGTCTGCTCTAGCTCGTCTTGTACCTACCCTGCCCTGGACTGAACTCGGCCATTTCTCCAGGAGCTAGGTCTTGAGAGGCGGGAAGTCAGAGTGGCGGAGTGCTGCTGTCTCAGGCACAGAGCGCACAGTGCTTCTCTGCCGAGGCAGCTCCGGGGAGTTCGCAGGCCGTACAGAGGAGGGGGCGCGTGTGAAGCTGCTCCCTGTTTCCTTGGTTCCTCAGCTCCCTGCACCTGCAGCTCTCTGGTGGGCCCCCACGGTCGTCTGATCTGCCCTGGTCAGAGTGCAAAACATTCCTCAGGCTGACTGTCCATTCCCGGAGATCCGATTCTGGAAGCCTCTGCTGCCCACACAGAATAGCAGGAATTCTGAGTTTGTGCTGGTCAAGTTCTGGCTTCCCAGACTCGTGGGGGTGTCTCTGCCCCGCCCACTCCCAACTCTGGGTCTATCCAAACATCCCCTTTGACCTTCCTGAGGCTGATGTTTCAAAGTTGTCTTTCACTCCACCTGCCCTTGCTCGTGCAGGTTCAGTAGGCATCCTTGCTTCCTGGAGAAGAATGTAACCCCACCCCCTCTGTCAGGTTTCTCCTCTAGACCCTCCTCTCCCCTCCAAGGCTCAGGCCTCTGCCTAGGACTGGACCCTGTGCTCTCCCGCTGTCTGCAGGACCTCCCTCTCCCCACCCCCATCTTTAGTCTGGTGCCCCCCACTGGCACCTCTTGCTCAGCCTAAAAGGATACTCAAGTCTCAAAAGGATATTCAAGTCTCCTGGCCCTGCCTCAGCCTCCAGTCAGCACAGAACCTCTCTCCCCTTCACCACAGTTAGCAGTTGAACAAAGAGACTTGGCCCATCCTTTTTCTTGACAACTGGGCCACACAGAGCCTGTCGCTGGGAGATTTTTCACAGAAAAGGGGTGACAATTGGTTTTGATGGAACAGGAGGCACTGACAGGGACCTTGAGTGGCCCCACTCTCAGGCAGATCCCATGTTGACTAAGTGCTGCTGGTAGGGGCCACCCCAGGCTCTGGCTTGTCTGGGAAGGCTCCCGAGAGGCAGCACCCAATCCAGGCCTGGAGTTGGGGTTGAAGGAGAGGTGGGAAGCCACTCCCCACAGGTCTTCCAAAGTTGCTGCAAACGAGGGGTTTCTGTTTCCAAATCTTGTCTGGTCAATGCTTTTCCTTTTTACCCTCACCTTGTAGGGAGGGCCTTTGTCCAGAGGAACAGCCACTTTGTTCTTGGAATGTCGAGCCTTCTGTGGGCTCACACCTGCAGCATCGCCCTGCTTCCCACTGACTGGGAAGCAGCCCAGGTGATTCACCAGCTCCACCTGTTTTGCCTCACTGCATCCTCCCAAGGTAAGTGGGTGTGCCCTTCCCATCAGTGGAACAAAAAGAAATTCTTGTTCGGCATTTGGGAGACTGCTTGGCCCCACCGCACAGTGAATCTGATACCCCACTCCAGCCAAGCTGGCCTCTGCCAGCCACTGCCTCTGCCACTATTCCCTGTGCTGACTTCTGCCTTCGACACTGCTGAGGACAGCCCTCACCCCCACCCCTGGTCTTTGGAATGCAGCTGGTGATAGATCCGTCTCCTCCGGGACCAGATACCTGTCCTGGCTCTGAACAGACTCCCTTGTGCTTACAGACCCTGGCCAGTTGTGTGTGTCTGTGGCCTGGCTGATGCTAATTCATTCATTCAACAGGTGTTTATGGAGGACGTTCAGGCACAACTTTAGGCACTGGAGATACAATGATGAACAAAAAGATACGGCTTCACAGAGTCTGCAAATGTGCCTGGGAGATAGATATTAAACTAGTAATTTCACAAATATCTATTGCAAATAATAAGTGCAGAATGGGAGTATAGGAGTTCACAGTTTGTCTAGGGCATTAAGTAAAGTTTCCACAAGGAAGTGACAGTTTAACTGAGATCTGAAGAGTGAGTAGGAATTGACTAGGGGTGACACAGACAGGAGAGGAGAAAATCTTCCCAGAGGGAGAGAATAGCATGTGCAAAGTTCCTGGGGCTGAAAGAGGGATGGTCGGTTGGCTAAGGGCAGGCAGAGGAGAAGAAGAGAGAAAAGGCTGGAGAGGACAGTGGAGACACCATGGGGCAGAGTCTTGAGGCATGTTTAGTATCTTGGTCTGTATCCTAAGGACAGTGGGAAGGAAGCCACTGTGACATCAGATTTGTAATTGAGAAAATTACCACAGTGTGAAGTACAGGGGGTGGGTGCCTCCCCCCTCCTCCCCTGAGGAGGCCTTGGTGGTTAGCAGGTAAACTTGTGGTCCCAAAAGAGATGAGGGTAGGTTTGAGATGGTGGCCCTACTTCATATGCTTGTTTCTTTACTTTTTTTTTTTTTTTTTTTTTAACTCTCCTGAAATGGCAGGTCTATGTGGGCAGTGTGTTCTCAGCAGAAGATCATCTGGTGAGGCCCTCAGGGGCGGAAGGTTAGCTTAGTCCCAGTGCCAGCCTCTGGTAGGGAATCAGAACATGCTGTGTGGACAGGGGATTCAGGGACTGCGCTTCTTTAAGTTCTTCTTCTTGCTATCTCAATTTCCCTTGCTCTAAGAATAAAACCAAGCTTAATTAAGCCTCCTTAAAAGCTATTACGCTCTAATTGGGAGCCCAGTCCCATCATTACCCCGGGAAGAGCCCAGAACACCTGCTGCAGGTGCAGTATTCTTCCTGCCACGTTGGCTTCCCGAAATTTCATGGCGGCGGGTACCCTGAGCCATCGAGCCTAGCAATGGACAGAGAAATGAAGGTGGGCTTCACGGAGGGGCATGACCGTGCCCATCTCAGGTTCTGGGAACCTGAGCTCGGGTCTGAAAATGTGACCTTGGGCCACTCACTTCCCCCGCCGGGTCCTCAGTTCCCTCATCTGCAATCGTAGGATGGCCCCAAAGTCCCTTCAGCTGCGAGTGCGACTCTCGATCCAGCAGGCGGGATGCCCTCCCGGAGGCCCTGCGCCAAGCCCCCACGGGCCGGCCGGGGGCGGGGCGCCCCCACGCCGCCCGCAGCGGGAAGGGGGCCTCCGGGAAGGCTGGCGGAGAGCGCGCGGCCGCGCCCCCCGCCCCTGGCCGGGCGCCGCGGCCGGGGGCCCCGAGGTTACGTAAGGAGCCGGCGCGGGGAGCGGGGCGGGGCGGGGGCCGAAGCGCAGCCGCCCAGCCCCCGCCGGCCCACCCCCCGCCCGCCCGCGCCTGGCGGCGGCGGCGGCAACAGCGGCAGCCGCGCAGCCCCGCGGAATGGAGCGGCGCCGGGGCTGAGCCGGGCGCGCACGGGCCGCCGCATGTGCAGCGCGGGGAGCGGCTGCGGAGCGCGCGGGGAACGAGCGCCAGAGGGCCCGTCGGAGCGGCCGGCGGAGCAGCGCCGGAGATGGGGTGAGTGAGCCGGCTCGCGCCGGAGCGGCCGCGACGCGTCCCCGGCTCGGAGCCCCCCGGGGGCCGGCGCCCTCTGCCCGCGCGCCCCCTCCCTGCGCCGGGGGCCGGGGGCGAGCGGGCGGCCGGCGCCTGCCAGCCCGAGGGGCTGCCGACCCCGCGCCCTGCGCCCTCCGCTTGGGCGCGCAGGTCCCCGGCAGGGGCAGCCTGGCCTTGGCGCGGACTTTCTGCCCCGCGCCCGTGGCCCTCCGCCTCCGAGCCGGCCCCGGCGCGCGGCAGCGGCGGGGACGGCGGTCCAGGGCGCGATCAACTCCCGGGCCTGGGTTTGCGAGTGTGAGAAGCAGTTTGTCGTCCTCCACGACTGGGTTTATGACCAGCAAAATGGAAATAGAAGTTTCGTGCAAAGGGAACAGCCGAAATAATCATGACCCCCCCTCCCCAACTCCCCTCCCGGAGCGTAGGAATAGTGGACTTTGACTCCGCTTTGAGACGGACCAGGGTGATGGAAGTATGGAAGGAGCCGGGGTGAGGCTCCAGTCTTCGACATACGGAGTAAGATGCTCAGGGGAGAAGTTGAAATACTCTGTCCAAGTGACTAATGCTTGGGAGTATATAAAGTAATTTAAAAAACAGGATTAATTTCTCCTTGGCGTCTCTGAACAGTAGGCGCCGTGAGTCAGGGAGCCACTGTGCTAACACGATTAACTCCTTACATCTGCTCAGCCGATGGGAGCACGTGGTGAGGTGCTTCCTCCTTATTCCGGGAACAGTTATTATGCCCATTTTACAGATGAGAAAACTGATGCCTTAAGTGGTTCGGTGACTCTCCCCAGGTTGGGCAGCCAATGAGTGTTTGTAGGACATTTCGTGCATCCGCTGAGGGGAAGCCACAGCCTGACAGCGGCCACAGGGGTGGGTGGGGGGGGGTCAGTGAACCTGAGTTCCTGGATCTCTGTGTCCCCTGCTGCTGTGCTTAGCGCCGTTCAGACAGTTCTTCTCATGACCCTAAGACTTCTGCTGGGTGCTGGGTGGGTTTAGAGATCGTGCTTTTCTGTATGGAGTTGGGGAGGAGTGGAAAGGGCTGAGATTGTCCTGGTAGCCTGATCTAGCTCCCACCGGTCAGTGGCTCTATGGCACCTCACTCCAGGTAAGTTTCTGGAGTCATCTTACCCTGTGAACGTTATCTGTGGGGTCTGCAAGGTGTCAGGAGGAACCACAGGCAGGCTGAGAGGAATTTGAATGAAGGGAAGTGTGAGGGCTCCAGACCTCCGTGAACAGGACAGAGGGGAGAGAAAGGGGCCAAGAGATTTGCTTAAGACTTTGGTGCCAATCCGGGAGATTTCACACATAGAGAAACTGTGGGTGATTATACCAGAGGCACACTGGTGGGGAAGCAGGTTTTCTGTCACATTTCCAGTGACCTCTTGGTAGACTATGAAAGGATTGCTCTTTGTGCAGTGGGAACCTTTGAGGTTCTCAGATTTCATACTTAAAAAAAAAAAATGTACGGGGGGGGGGAGGAGTTGGCAAATGTAGGTCTCAAGATGGAAGATAAAAGGGATCTGGTAATTTTAACTCTCTGCCACCCCCCCCCACCACTGACAGCACAAAACCAACTCAACACACTTGCGTGATCAAAACCAGATACTGTAACTCTGTCGTTGAGATCAAACAGTTCTGTGGAAATGAAAATGTTTACTCAAAAGCTTAAAGAAAATGTCAGAAGGTAATTTTTGTTTGTGGAGCATCAGGGAGGAGTAGCTTGGGGATCTTGCTTGAATGGAACGTGGCGCCATTCGGTACACGTCTGTTACTCACTTCTTGTAGGTGAGGGCTGCTTCGTAACTCCTGCCTACTTCTACCAGTTTCGATATATCCCCTTCTGTAATTTATGTGAACATACATCCCATGGCTGTAAATTGAGATGGAGCTAAGGCTGGATGAGCAGTTCAGACAGAGGAGGGTGGAGGGAGCCATTTTCACCTAAAATAGAACCAATGTCATCCTTTCCGAGAGTGGAGTAGGGTGAGGGGGAAGAACAGAAGGGCAGCCAGTGGAGAACCTCCCTGTGGTCCTACAGCCCTGTTACGGCTCGACAGCGCAGCCGTGGCCAGGACTTAAGGAAAAACAAAATCTGAGTTTACTTCTTCCCCACTTAAGATGCTTTTCCTCTTTCGGACATTCACTGTTTTCCGCTTCTCTTCTGTGAAGTGTTTTGCATTAAGCGTGTGGTTTCCCCAATAAGTTTGTGTTTTCTGTCCCCGAGGCTGCCGTTTCCTACCTTCTCTCCTTAGACCTCTTTCTCCCCACACACACCTTGCCTCCCTTCACTGACAAACCAGGAGCCACAGACGGAGGAAAGCCTCATGTCCCTGCTGCCGGTCGTCCTGCGTGCAGCTGCCCTGGGGGCTTTCTTGCCACCTGTCTCAGTGGCTGGCCAGGCCTTCCTGTTGTCCCCCACTCAGGACTGTCCATCCTGTCCCCTCTTGCCTCGTCAGGCCACCTCCCTCCCTCCAGGGCCTTTCCTGTCCTTTCCCTTCCGTATACACATGGGTTTTGGTTCAGTGCTGTCCAGGTGACCTTTCCACACTGATGGGAATGTGCTGTGTCTGCATGGCCCAGTACAGCTGCCACCAGCCACATGTGGCTGTGGGGCACTTGAAATGTGTCTAGTGTGACCGAGGATCTGAATTTTTAATTTAATTGAAATAGCCACATGTGGGTAGTTGCTGCCATATTGGAGAGCTTAGCTTTAGCTTCTGTCATCTTCTCTCTCTTGCTTCTTTGCTCCCCTTCACCTGAACACATCTCAGATGATATGTCCCAAACCCACTCTCTCCATTGGTTTTCTTCTCCTACCATTCGTTACCCTCCACGCTCTGCAGTCCCACCCCCAACTGCGGGGTCCCTGGTAACCTGCGTGCTGTCAGATCTCTGTCCTTGTGTTAGTCCCTTGGGCATGTTCCTCACCAGTGGCCACTCCCTCCTCCCTGGAACAACTCCCTCATTCCCTATTCTCCCACCACCCTCCAGCTTCTGGCCACCACACTCTCCTGGTTTTCTGCTCACCTTCCTGGTTGTTCCTCTTCGTTCTCCCTGCTGTTGCTCTTCTGACCTCCGAATGGTGGGGCTGCTTAGGGACTGGACCAGCTTCCTTTGTGCTGTCGATACTCTCTTCCTATAATGTTATCCAGCCCCCACCCCACCCCTGCTGGTGACTCCCATATTTTTATTTCCAACACAGCCCTTCTTGGGGCTTCCAATTCTTGTCCATGAATGGAGCTCTTGATACCCTTTCCAGCTTCTCCTTCATCTTCTCCGTCCCAGTCAATGACCCCACCACCCAGCCTCTTGCTGATAGTGGTCCTTGCTTCTCCTCTCCCTCACCCTCCACATCGATGCAATCAGTGAGTCCCACCGTTCCACCTCCAGGATATTATCTGGTGTCCACCTGTCCTCATCATCATAGCTCCCACTCTGGTCCTGGCCACCCTTGCCTCTTTCCTGGACCGACGTCCTAACAGGTCCCCCAGCATCCAGCCTGGATATCTCCAGTCCGTTCTCCACCTGGGAGCCCGAGTGACTGGCTTTTAAAATCGCAGATCAGATCATGGGGCTGGTCAGTGCCTCATCCCCAGCTTCCCCCGTCACTCTGGCCTTCTGCTAACGTGAGCCTTGTTTCTGTTCTTGCTCTGCCTGGGGATCCTTGAGCTTGCTCTTCCCTCTGCCTGGGCTGTTCCTGCCCTGGCTCTGCAAATACTTTCCTCTTCCTCATGCTTCTGATTACACCACCAGGGTCACCTGCAGAGTCTTTGCTGAGCACCGCCATTACTTGCTAACGTAGCCACACCTTTTCGTCTGCAAGTGCTCACCACATACACCTGCAGTCATTTGGGCTTTGTTTACGTATTTATAATCTGTCTTCCCCTGTAGCATCCCACAAGGATTGAGTCTTAGCTTTGTCACCAGTATCTCTCAACACCTAGCACAGTGACTGGCACCTAATAGGCCCCCAGGATTTTTTGATGGAGTTAATGCTTGATTGTGGTGCCTTGCTTGGATGCTGGCCTGGAAGTTGTGATAATTTTTGGATTACCTTTCATATGGCTTGCTTAATTGAGGGTTGCAAGGGCCAAGAGAGAAAGAAACCACATTTGGATGCAATTTTCTTTTAATGCTAAAGCAAGCCATTTAGCTCTTATTATGACTTGGGTTAATTTTCGGGCTGTCAGCTGTCATCCGAGTATTGGGGTTGTAAATTATCTTTTTACCCGCCTGCAAAAGGTAACAGAGAAGCCAGCTTGCCCACTGTTGTGTCTTTTAGCTGATTTTGCCATTGTTTACAAACAAGATCTACTGTAGTTCTGTTTGGCTTCAGTTTACACTCATTTATTCTGTCCAGCCAAGATTACACTGCAGTGTGCGGCGGGCACAATCGTGGTTATCTGACACCTTGGGCCTTCTTTCAGTAATCTAGACTGGTTACTTTCTGTTGCTGTTCATTCCTTCCCCTCTAATTTTCCATTCCTCCTGCAAAGTAGGGGCTTTGCTCTGAGGTTCATGTTGACTAAAACAGATATCGCCTCTCAGATACATTGAGGGAACTTGTCTTTCTTGGTCCTGTCTTGGGTTTTCTAAGCTTCACTTCCTAAGGTTCGTTCTATCTGTTCATCTGTAAGGCATTTGGAAGGTCTGTTAGAGATGCAGGATGAGCAGACCTACTAGGTCACTCCTGCCCTTAAGGAGTTTGTATTTTAGAATTGGAGGTAAGCCACATAGAGAAGTACCAGCTTTACGTGTGAGTTGAAACAAAATGTTGTCATCCATAGGGTGTTGGAGGCGGTGCCAGCCTATTTGGGGCACTTAGGACAGATGCCCCAGTATGCTATAGGGAGTGCCAGGGGGCTGTTAGCATTTAGGATCACCCTCATTATGTTGGGGGCCCTTAGTGTCACCTTCTGTGCCAGAGTTGGGAAGAACTACAGTATTTGGAATAGGGCAGGCACTAAATAGCTATGTATGGCATGAATGAGTGAAGGAATAGGAATGAGTGAACACTCTTCGGGTTGACTCTTACTCTGGGGAGACGCCATCCTTCTTGTTGGAAGCAGCCCTGAAACCCCTTATCCCTGAGGGTTTGACGATGGAGTTTGACAAGGGCGCATTTGCGGTGCCTGCACAATCCCTTGAAGGAGGACTCAGAGCTGGGCAGGTGGTTTGTCAGGTGGACGTGGTGATTTGTGTAAATCATTAGCTCTCTTTTGTATAGTGGCTCCTGGGGAACTTAGAGTTAAATATGTGGTCACTCGTAGCAAATTTCTCAGACCTCATCCATTGCCCTTATTCCCCATTTCCTCTTGCAGCCCTACCCTTGTTTACCTTCACTCTTGCTCATCTACCGCTTCTTTTTTTTTTTTTAACAAAATGAAGATAGCTTTTTTCTAATTATAAAAATGCTACACGTTCATACTAAAACATAACAGCATAAAGAAGGAAGTGAAAATTACTTGTTATCCCACGTCTCAGGGATGACCTCCATCAGCAGTCCGCTGTCTTTGCAGACTTCTTCCCGTGTATCTGTGTCTCTGTGTCTACATGTAGGTCTACCTGGAACAAATGTATTTTTAACAAAATGGAATCATATCCTACATCTGTTTTGTAACATAAGTTTTGCAACTTGAAATACCTTGAGTGGACATCTTTTCATGCCAGGAACTATAAATATACACCAGCACACAAATCCACACCTAGTCCTAGGTTGTCGTTTTGCTAAAGTTCATACAGCTTTGTAAACTTGTTTGAAGGCCTTCTAGAACAAGGCAGGGTATTTGAAAAAAAAAAAAAAAAAAAGACGTTTTGACAATTCCTTAAAGCAGTCGGTTGCTCTAAATGAATTACCGAAGGAAAGAAATGCTAGAGAAACCAGCATCACAATTAACATTGGGTAATTTGCGGTGACTGTGTAATTTTGGGTGAGTCACGGCTCCTTAGTGAATCTTGGTAAGAACATCAAGGATCCATCGTTGTTGCTAAGGGTGGTTGGTGGACTAGGACCCAGCTGCTCAGATTGTTTCTGCCTGTTTGGAAGTATCAGAGCAGAGTGATTCTCCTTTCAAACCTGGAAGAGAAGGTTCTCTGCAAGCAGAAAGCACCCATGTCCCCCCTCCCCCCCCAGTGCCTCTTCTGCTTTAAAGCCCTTTGACTGGTGGGCACCGCAGTCCCTCCTTCAGAGAATTCCCTTGGCAAGAAGGTTGGTAGGGACGTATATATGGGAAGGATTGATTATATTCCCTGCTTCCGTTGTAAGGCAACTAAAACACACACAAAACCTGGATAAATCCTGTTCAGCTCAGCCAGCACAGGCATCTCAAACCTGTGGAAATAGACTTCCCTTTGGTCCATAGGGTGGGGATGGGAAGCACCTGAAAAGAAAAACTTGACTCCACCTTTCTCAAAAATGCAGTAAGCACGAAACTCCTGTGACATTGTACGTCAGTTAGGCTTCAATAATTTTTTTTAACAATGAAAAGAAAAAGGTGAACACCAGTCCAAAAACAGATTTACAATAGAGAAAAAGCATTTTTCAGAATATTAGAAATCTCAGGTGCCAAGTCCTGACCTTCTAGATCTTGAGAGTTAGGCTTTGTTTCCTTCCCCAGTGTGTCCATGTTTCTAGATGTGGTGCAGTGTTTCTGGGTCTGGAGGTGAGCACTGGAATCGTGGCACAGTTTCCTAGTGGGGTGCGCTTGCGGGGGCAGTGGCAGGTTGGGAGCCTCGCTAAACCACGAGGAAGTCTCCAGCATTTCTGCCACCGTGCGCTGTTCGTCATATGGTATCGTTCTGGTAGAATTTATTTAAATTATATTTCAAATTAGCTTGTTAGAATAAAAATATGCTTGTGGGGAACACATTTAGACATTTGTCAACGACTAGAGAGATTTAAGGGGAAAAAATTTTTTATTCACAAGCCTGGTTGATGGTCCTGTTATTATGGCTCTGGGGAATTGGGGACCATGGCATCGCCACCAGGCAAAGCAGTTAGCCTGAGAGGGGTGCGTTAAGAACCTAGGCTGGTATATAGGTGTCTCCCAGCGGAATTGAAGCTGGGTCCCAGTTGAGGGAGGGACCCTTTCTTTTTGCCTTGCCCTGGGGAGGTCACAAGTTAGGGCGGCTGAGGCTCTTTGTCCGTTGGCTCTGGGGGGTACTCTCGTCTGTGGATTATTGGGTCGGGGGTATCCACAGGGACCCAATTAGTGAGGAATATCACAGACCCTGCTGCCTGGGCACTGGATTCCTTCTGGGATCTCTAATTGGGAAGGCTTTTAATGGAGTTGTTCGGATACATGGAGAGAAGGAGAATTGCTTTGACTTCTTTGCCCCAGGGGAGGAGGGGATGGGGAAGGTCCTCATGGTGGAAAGGAATGGAGCCTGTTCTGGGAGGCTCCGAAGGGCTGGAAGAGGAGCTCCCCTAGAGCTGGCTTCCAGGCTGCTTTCAGCTGCTGCAGTTTGAGGAAGAGCTCTCTGACGCCTCCGAGTGACCGAAGAGAGAACTCTCGCCCAGTGGCTCACCTCAGGGTCACTGCGGCCACTTGTCAGGGGGGCCAGGAGGATGGTGAAGTGAAGTACAGACCCAGCTCCCCGGGCTGTGTGCTTGAACCAGGCATTTTCTCTCTCAGATGTCACTGTCTTCATCTGTTACACGCACAACGAGGGGACTGAGCGAGGGGATGAGTCTAAAGCACTTAGCACAGTGCCCAGCACCGAAGTGCTCAATGCCCCGGTGGCCGGGTTTATCATCCTTGTCATTGTCCTCGCCATCGTGTCTGCGTTGGGTGGGGTTTGGCGGGTGACCCCTGAGGAACCTTCTGGAATATGTGGTCAGGGATATCCCATTCCTCATCTTGGATTGGGCTCCCGGCCCCCCCTCCCCCCGCTTCAGTCCTCAGCTGCTTGCTCCCAGTCCCGAGCCCTGCCAGAGTCGGCTCCCTGTCACCGGGAGGCCCTGACAACATGAAGCCTGCCCTCTGCAGCCTTGCTCGTAGCACGAAACCTCTCCCGTGGTGTGGGTGCAGGAGGGTCACTGGCCAGAGGATGGTGAGGGTCAGCAGAGCCGACCCACGGATGCCAACAGGAAAGCCAGTCTGCCGACCAGTTGTTTTCACGGGGAGGTGTAAATGTGGATGACAGAATGAGGGGTTTCTCCCCGTTCTGGGCATCAGACCAAGGATTCATGTTGCCGGTCAGAGAACCCTCCATTTGATTATTCATATATTCATTCATTCATTCAAGAAATTCAAGAGACCATCCACGTTTGTGGCCCCCTGAGGCTTGCAGTCCAGTGGGGAAGGAGGACATCAGACATTACCTCAGGGATCAGTGCAGGGAATATGGGGCCGGGGGCCGTGTGGACTGTGTACCAGTAGGTTTCAGGGCCTTTTGGTTTGTGGCCCTCACCTGCTCCGCCAGACTCTTTTCTCATCACCCCCATCTCTTCCTCAGTTCCTGTATTTCTTGAGCCTCTAACCAGTGACCACCGCCTGCCCGTCGAGCGCCATCTCTGGGCCAGGCACCAGGAAGACAGGGTGTAGAACAGGGTCCTTCCCCTCCTGAGGGAGAAGGATGGTGACAGGTCATGAGGGCACTGAGACAGGCCCTGTTGTTGAAATAGGAACATGGATAAAGTGTTTTCTTCTGTGAGGGGGTGAGAAGGCTTCTTGCAGGACGTGACCTTTGAACTGGGTCTTGAAGGATGTGTAGGAGTTTCCCAGGCAGATGAGGTGGAGTTTGGGTGGGGTAGCGGGAGACATGTAGACACAGAGCACTGCCCATGCCCATGGGAAGTGGTGAGCATGGGGCCTGAGCACAGAGACCCTGAGCTCAGTCCTGGCTTACCACTCATCTGGCTGCGTGACCTGGGGCTAGGCACTGACCTCCTTTGAACGTCAATGTCCTCATCTGTGAAATGGAACAATAATAGTACTGACATCATAGGGTCATTGTGAAGAGTCGAGGAAGTGCACATTTTGATGTGCCTCAGCTGTGAGTAGTGGGCAGGGAGGTGAGGGAGAGCGTGAGGTGTACGGCCAGCTCAGGAGCACAGAAGGTTGGTGGGGGGTAAGCCTGCTGCGCCACGGTGCTGGGACTTAGTCCTGTGGGTCGCAGGGAGCCAGCCAGAGATGAGGCCGCAGGGAGGGGAGCAGGCGGTCCTGGGACCAAAGAATGAGACCTGGCCGAGGTGGTGGCAGGCAGTGAGCTTGGGGAGCAGGAGAAGACAGGGTGGGAGGCGGAAGCGTGCTGTCTACCTGGGAGTTTGGACTTCAGTCTACAGGCCAGGAGAGGACATCTTTGGGCTTGAAGACGAGAGCAATACTGGGAGCAAGATAGTTATTCCAGAGGCTGTCGCGGAGAGGGAGTGTGGAGAGTTAGTGGACCATGTCGGGAACAGAGGGGAGGAGGGGAGAGAGAAGACCAGCACAGGCGTATATGGTGTCAACCTCGCCCTGTTCAGTAAGGGATCCGAGGCAGCTTCTGGGAATACTCGAAATACAAGAAAATGGACAATATATGTCCGGCACCCTGCTGGGAAGGCTGGAGAGTCTTTCCTATAGCGTCACTAAATTGGGACACAAATGAGGCCATCACTTCATGAGACATTGGCAGTGGGGTTACTGTGTCAATATCTCACCTAACTCTCACAGTCCCCACTTTTGTGGTTGGGAAACTGGCCTGGACTGATTCAGTGATCCGAGCAGGTTCCCACAGGAAGGGGCAGAGTTTGGGAATCTGGCTTGAGTCTGGGAGCAAAACCCATGTTCTTCAGATGAACTTCCTGGGGGCCACATCCCCCATGCAAGTCATATGGCCCATGGACCCACAGCTCTTGATTGCTGGGATGAGGGAAAGGAAGAGGCTGGGTTGCCAGCCGCTCAGATGTTTCTCGATGGCATGGTGGGTGCCATTGGCTGAGGTTGGGATCACAAGGGGAAGTTCAGTTTGGGGGGGGGGCAGTTAGAGCTTAGTTTGGGTGGATATGATGAATTTCCATTGGTGGTGGATCTTTCATGGGGTGGCCTCTGTAGGGGGAAATTCGGCTCCGGCACTCAGCAGTCAGAAGAGAGCCAGAGGTATGGATTTGGGAGCCATCATCTCTGAATTTGGTCTCCCAAGGAGAGGACAGGTCAGGAAGATGACAGTGCAGCTCTGGGTCAGCTGAAGGGATTGAGAAGAAGCCAGTGGATGAGACAGAGGCCAGAAGCGTCTGAGGAAAGCAGAGGTGAGAGATGTCTTGGGAGCCAGAGGAGAGGAGGCCAAGCGGGTGGCTGCTCTTGGGGCCATGGCCTCAGAAAACTTGGAGAAAGGTGGGGACCCAAGGTGTACCCCAAGTCCCGCAGTGTGGGGCGGGTGTTAAGGCATGGATGGATGTTAAGGGGAGGTCTAGGCCAGTGTAAAGCTCCAACCCATTTAAGTCCTGTCAGGGAGTGGGTACATGGTGAGGAGTAGACAGTCTGGCCAAAGATGGAGGTGAGCTGGCGGCTGAGTCAGGTGGAAGGAAGGTTGACTTTGTCTCATAAATTGAGTGTGTTGGGAGCTGAGGGCAAAGGAAAGGAGGAGACCAGAGATACTAGAGACAGTGAGGCAGGAGGAAACTAGAGCCAGAGCCTCTGGGGCGGAGTGAGCCTCCAGAGTGCCCAGAGGGTCATCCTCTGAGACGAGATGCGGTGCAGGAATGGAGGCATTCTGAGGCTGTGGCGGGATGGGGAACGAGGAGCTGGGTGGGCTGGCTTTCCTACTCAGCGTGAGCTAATGAACTGATCTGAGGACCAGGGTAGAAGAGGAGGAAATAAATGCTTTCCTGCATCTGGTTGTGGAGGTTGGGGCAGGGAGTTAGCTGGGGGCAGGTACACACTTGTGAGTAACCTTGAGGGCCCAGCTGGAGCTCCAAGAGCAGGAGCTTGTGAAAGTGCCAGTCGCCACAACTAGAAAACTCGCCAACATGCCCAGCGACCTGGGAGCAGGAGCAGAGTCAAAGGGTCCCGGACCCAGATGTGGGCATACAGAGACGGGGTGGGCTGGACTTGAGTGCTGTGCCATCCGCAGCTGGGGGACGCCATGCGGGAGGAGGGGGAGCCTGCTCCATCCCCATCAGTCACCTTTCCGCCCTCGCTCCTCCGCATGGCCAGTGTTCTGTTTTAATAACTCTCCCAGACCCTTTCTCAAAAATGCATTAAAATTCTTGCCAGCATGACCTCTCTGAGTAATGAGATCTGTAAGTTTATTAACCTCTGTGAGAAGCAGACTTCCTTGTCCACGGGAGCAGATAATCTCTTGGAGGGATGAACGTTAATGTGCTGACCTGGAGGGTAAGCTCCACGCCTGAGGGCAGAAGCAGGGTGGTGGCAGATTGTCGGTGCCCCCACCCCCATGGGGCTTCACAGGTGTGTCGTGGAAGGTGGGCTGGTTGCTGCTGCACTTCACCCCTCCCCCCGCCCCACTCAGGGAGTCTCACGGTGGCCCAAAGTCGAGCTGGCCAGAGAGCCCGAGTTCTAACAAAACCTGTCTCTCTAGATGAGCCTAATTCTTTAAGAAGGGGAGAGAAGGAGATGGAAGCGTTGAGTCTCGTGCAGACAAGAATATCTAGACTGTGTGTTCATTTGCAGAGGCCTGGGAACCCACTAGAGTTGGCATGGACATTAGGATACTTGCTCTCTGGCCGTGTTGAAACACGTCCTCTGTCATCCCATCCCAGTGCTGGTCTTCACATGCGCACATGTGTTGAACACTTGACGGAAACTACTTGCTCGGCCCCAGCGCAGTGGCAGTGATCTGTGACTTCAGCCTCATTTGTTTGGCATTTCAAGCCTGCTGTAACCTAGCCTGACCGGCCTGTCTTCTGCGTGCCCTGAGCATGTGGCCCATGCCCCTGTATATTGCTTATCACCTAAAACATTTCATTCTGATGCAATGTTATGTCAGCGTATCATTCCCTGCCCCTCCCCCATCCTTGACCACCAGACCAGCCGGTCCAATGGAACTATCAGTGCCACATATGGAATTTTTCATGTTCTAATATCCACATTAAAAAAGCAAAAAGAAACAGGTGAAATAAGTTGTAATGTGTTTGAAGCCAGTATATTCCAAAATATCATGGTTTCAACATGTAATCAATAACGAGCAAATCAGACACGGTCCCTCTTACCATGGAATTTACATTTTAGTGAAGGAGAGGGATTCTGCATGTCTCCCTACATCTGGTCATAAATGGATGTGCAAACAAGATGACCTGCAGGTTGTGCTCAGCGCCGTGAGGGAACGAAGCAAGGGCTGAGACAGACTTTAGAATGCAAGGCTCGGAGACGCCTCTCTAGACGTGACATTTAAGCTGCCGCCTTGTGCAAAGAACGGGAACGGAGCACTCCAGGTCAAAGGAGGGGCAGGAGTACAGCCTGAGAATGGGAAGGAGCTGCCCGGAATGTTTGAGAAATTGAAATCAGTAAGATTGAAGGGTGATACACTCCTCCTTCAGTTTTAGGAAGATTACACCTGTGCTCTGCGGAGACTGGAGAAGAAGGGGACAAGAATTGGAGCAGGGTCAAGGTTCCTGGGCTCCAGGTGACCGAGGATGCTGTCTGAGGCTAAGAAGGTTGCAGAGGGGAGGGAGAGGAGTGGGCAGATTCCTTGGAGCTTGGAGATGGGTTTGCCAGGACTTTCAGAGGGACTAGATGTGGAGTAAGGGATGAGGGAGGGGGGGAAATAGGAGGACTCCTTTGTTTTCTGGTTTAAGCACCCAGTAGATGTGGGGAAACGTGGAGGAGGAGCAGGTCAGGAGTGGGGCTGGGGAGTCAAGGTCAAGAATCCACATGTCGAGCTTGAGGCAGTGAGTGGAGTGGGGGAGAAGGCGGTTAACTATATGTGTGTGGGGCTCAGTGGAAGTCAGACTGGAGATAGGGCAAGACCATGATGGAGAGAGGGTGGGCAGGGGAGGAGAGGGCTGGGGGTCAAGCCTGGAGCACCCCTGTGTCCACGGTGGTCCAGGATGAGGAGCCCGCCAGGAAGAGGGGCAGGAGTGCCGGGGATGGAAGAGGAACTGGGCTGATGGCATCGGGGTGGCCGATGGAGAAGTGTCCCAGGAGGAGGGCTTGGGCATTCGTGTTGCGCTGCTGAGAAGTGGCCTCTGACCGGGAGGCAGTGGTACCTGCAGGTGGCCCTCACGTGAGCTGGGTCAGTGGTGAGGTAGAACCACAGGCCACGTGGTTGACCGTGAAGGGAGGCTGGGAAGCAGAGAGGGAGTGGAGAGCAGGACAAGAACACGAGAAGCCGCTGGTGAAGGGAAGATGTGTTTAAGATAGGAGGACCCCAGCGCACATGGATGCGGAATGCCAGAGAGAAGGCGGGTGATGGAGGAGCCAAGGCTCACAGGGGAGGACAGGGGTGGGGTTCAGCCCCAGGGGAAGGGCTGGCCCTTGGAGTGGGGAGGGAGACCCCGGCAGGGGCAGATACAGGCAGGTTTGGGTATGGAGGAAGGTGCAGGAGCTCTGATTGTGGCTCCTGTTTTCTCCGAGAAGTGTGGGGCAGGGTCACGAGCCTGGAGCTGGGGTGGAGGGCAGGGTGTGGGAAGTTTGAGCAGAAGAAGGTGTGGATTATCTGGGAGTGTGTGGCAAGCCTACTAGAGAACCCCAAGCTTGCGGGCCACTGCAGAGTGACTGTTTGAGGTCAGAGAACATGAATTTAGAGTGAAACTTGTCCACCCAGTTTTGCGATGTTGCCCAGTGGCTTGGGTGTGGGCCTGGAGGGGGCGGATGGCAGGGTGCACCTGGCTGGGGAGGTCGGGTCCTCACACGGGATTGGCAGCAGTGACGGACCCAGCAGTGACGGGGCTGGGTCGGGGCTGTGGAGTGTCCTCCAGAGGGAAGCCAGGAAGGGGCTGGCGGAGAGCGAGTATGTTAGTGGATTGGGGGTGTCTGTGAGATGGGAAGTACATACGCAAGCAAGCTGGAACGATGGGTCGTGTGGGCAAGAAGCCAGGGACCCGAAAGTCACCTTCTGAGGGGGTGCTTTCCTGGAGACGAGGGGTCCCACGCCTGGCTGTGGGAGAGCACCACCGAAGGGTTCAGGGAAGAAGGCATTGCAGCGGAGGATGGGGAACTGAGTCCAGGGTGTTGGGGGTTATCCAGGTGCGTGGCGACCGTGACACGTGGTAGGCAGTGAGCGAAGCTTGGCCCGGAGCCGAAGCCCCCGGTCAGCGGCAGGAAATGACTTGGAGGCTGGTGAGCACGGTGGGAGGCAGGTGGCTGGGATGGCCTAGCCTCCAAGGGCGTGGAGAAATTCTCCGGCTAGGGCCACAAGGACACCATCATCTCTCTCCCCGGGTATTGTGCCCACGTGCGAGGGGAGAGGAGCAGAGCTGTGTGCAGTCCTCGAGTACCAGCCTGGTTTCAGGGAAGGCGTGAAGGTGAAGGGAACACCCCGGCTGGACTGCTGGTGTCTGCGGATCTCTGGACAGATATCAGCAAGTCTGTGGAGGAGTGGACAGCCTAGGGAAGGGCCTGGAGCCTGAGTGAAGCCTGAGGCCAGGAAGGTGTGGTCTCCCGGCTCTCCCAAGAAGGGGTGGGGAGCGTTCATGTCTTGGGGTGTGGTGATGAGGCAGATCTTTCAGAGCGTGTGAGAGACGCGGGGCCTTCTAGTTGAAGGTGAGCTCGGTGTGAGTCAGCCCTGGGATTGGTCCATCCCAAATGCCCACAGAAATGTCGTACACCTTCGTCGAAGCACGGAATAGCTATAATAAGGAAGGTGATGGGTCTGCCTCGCGGCGCAGCCACAACATTTGATTCTGGCACAGAGTTCATCCAAATTTAGATGTGCGGAAGGCTATCTGGAGGAGGGGTGGCAGAGCGGGAGGGGCTGGACACGTTCTGTGAGGGTGGCTTTTGTTCGCTTTTGTTTTTTAATATTTATTTGTTACTCCCAACGTGGGGCTCGAACCCACAACCCTGAGATCAAGAGTCGCATGCTCCACCGATGGAGCCAGCCAGGTGCCTCCCTGCCCCCTCCCCAGCTCTGTGAGGGTGGGTTGAAGGATGTCTTAAAGAGTGGTCTCTCCGTTCAGTTCAGGGGTCTGTGAATATGCTTTTCAGGGGAGATAGCCATTGTTTTTGTCAGGTTTTCAAAGGGTCTTTGACCCAAAAGAGATTAGAACCACTGTTGAAAAGACTTGGGGGTGCATTTAGCTGGAGAGGGAGAGCTGGGGTCGGGAGATGCGGGTGGGGGAGGGGAGAGCAGTTTCCGTGCAGGCGACCAGCTATCACTTGGGGGAAGGGGCTCGCTCTGTGTGGACTCAAGTGCTGGAACCTGAGTCAGGGAGAGGGAGGCACATCGAGCCTGCGTTTGGCTCTGTGGGCATCTCAGGGAACCTGCAAACACCTGTCACAGGTGGGGTCTGCACGGGCAGGTAACAGAACGGCGAGGCCTGTGATGCCAGCAGGAACTTTGTCCAGCAGTTCTTGTTTTGAGGAGTAAACAACTTGGGGTGTTGTCGGATTTTCTCCATCCTCAGGGAGAGTGTCTCTGAGACGAAGCCCCACGCAGGTGCTCAGGTGCACAGCTCTGGGCTCCAGGGGCCCTGGGAAACCTGCCTGCCTTTCCGGAGACTGAGAATTAACTACCATCTCGGGGAGTGGGCTATCCACTTGTCTGGGGGCCTCAGTTGACTCCTCCATGATGGGGAGGGTTGTTCCTTACGGCATTGCCTTAGCTCCTCCCCACGCCTCATTCAGGGTGGTGAGCCTGCCTCATGGGCCCCCCATGGTCCCCCTACATGGTCTCTGGCACTGGGTTCCCTGTGGAGCTGGTTGGGGCTCGTGGGCCTGGGTTGAGCACAGCTTTCTGTCTTAGGGGGGCCCCCATATGCCCCCGCACCCAGTGTGTTTGAGGGATGGTTGGGCTCCTACCTTACTTTGGCACCAACAGAATCAGATCCGCTAAATTTAAAAGTGACTCCCATGAGAGAAAAGTGATGATTAATCAAGTTTGGCTCTGTCAGGACTTCCTTTTTTTTTTTTTTTTTTTTTTAATGTTTTGTTTTCTCTCAGTCTTTTTTCTAAAAACAGGCATGCCTCACCAAGGTTGGAATATTCTGGAAGACTGGAATTGGAATCCCACAGTCTGATTGAAAGCCGTATCACTTGCTTTAAGGAAGAGAGCTAAAAAAAGCCACTCCTTGGCTTTGCCCATGAATTTTAAATGTTCTGAAAATGTTGCCCACAAAGGAAACAATGTCTCATTCCTTAAATAATTAAGTAGAGTATACTGAGAGCCGGGTATCACCCAGGTCTGGTCACACTGTAGCCTCCAGGGGCCTCTTCCTCAAGGGGAGAGCTTGGGTGGGTGCCGGAGGAGGTTCTCCTCAGGAAAATCGATGAGGCTTCAGACAGCTTCCTTTCAAGCGTTTGGTGAAATTGGTGCAACCCCGGAAATGTCATGAAAGAGGAGGAAGATGGCATGTGCTTCCTCTGGGAAGCTGCCTCCATCGGTTGTTTGCATTAGCCCTGCAAACTTGCAGTTGGCCTTATTTGTCCCCTCCCTGCCACGTGACTGCCCGAGAGTGATGACAGTGGCCTCAGGCCAAGTCCGTATCCTCGCAACCGCTATAGTATTGGCACTGATTTCTATATGTCCTTGGTGGAAATTTCTGGAGAATGTGCGTAGGGAAGAGAAGGCTACCTCCCGCCAGGAGCACTGGTGGTATCTCAGAACTGGCCGACCATTTCCCAGCCGCCTGCCCACCTGCCCGTTCTGTGGTGACAGAGGAGGCGTACCACTGAGGCGCAGCTTGGTAGGTGCTGGACAGACATAGGGTCATGCCAGACGGTCGTTATGCTGTCGTCCTGTGTCTCTGTAGACAAGTGAGTTCAGCCAGGGGGAAGGGAACTACTGTGCATTGATTACTGATACATATCATTTCATTTAAGCTGTGTGATTTACGGCTGAGGAAAAGGGCGTTCGGAGAGTGTGAGTCACTGGGTTAGGGTAATGCCTCCAGGACAAGAGGGGCTGGCAGCCGTTATATATGTTGTCCAACTCTGAGGGTCACACTCAGCAAGACTTCTACGGTTCCTTGACAAAAACGATGTGTGTTTCAAAAGTACGACTTGCAGTCTAAACTGTCATTGAGAAAGACGTGCCTCAGGGAAGTTCTGTCAGCAGGCCTTTAAACGGAAGGAGTTCAAAGCAGGGATCTGCACAGATGTGCTCACGGCTGTTCCCACATCTGTCTGAGCGGTCCACAGATTTCTTCCGCCCAGAATCTCCTGAGCCATTCTGCTGTGTTTCCTTCCTCATCCTTCTGTCTCAGGTTCCAGCAGAGGTTCTCAGGATGACTAAATTCCTCAGTCTCGTTGGACTGTACGCTGTGATCACATCTACCGGGACATTATTCAGATCACGCAATAGGAATCTAAATCTCCGATAAGTAAACCTGTTAGTCTGGGTCTACATCTGATCAGTGATAGCAATATTAATCTTGACAGGAGCAGGGCTGTAAGCTCTCCAAAGCCCAGGTTGCTCACCCTCTTCTTGGCAATGACTCAGAATCCCACGTATCTGTCAGGGGTTCACACTTTAGGTGGTTGCCTGCGTTGTTTGCCTCAAAGATGCATGAGACCTCTTTTTTCCTTTCCTTTCCCTTTCCTCTTCCCTTTCCCTTCCCCCTTCCCTTTCCCTTCCCCCTTCCCTTTCCCCTCCCCTTTCCCCCTTCCGCCTTCCCCTTCCTTTCCTTTCCATGTTCTAGCTGCATTGTTGTGGCTGGGCTCTCCTGGCTGTAACAGAGGACTTGCTCATGAGGAACCTGAGTGGAAAGGTGGGAAGGCACCTTAGCGATGTGGTTTTCAGGAGAGCTTTGCCAATCAAACCGCACTTTATCTCCGTAGAAGTTGAAGGTTTCAAGTCCCTTCATCCTAGGAAAGGGGTCAGACTGAGTCTGAAGTAGTGAAATTTGGTGCTCTCCTTGCATCTTATAAAAATTGTTTGGTTTATTTATATGTCCCTTTCCCCGGAGCAAATCTCATACCCACTAATGGTTAAACTAACCTGGTGAATGATGAATGCACCTTGAAAAGGAAGTCACAGGCTGGCATGATGATCTGAAACCTGGATGGGACCTTGTTACGTGTTTTTTGCTGGAAGAAGTTCATGGTTGAGGGTCTTCTAGGTCATCCGTTTTGGGAATTAAAATTTTCGAGTGGTTGGTAACAGGTAACATCAGTCTCCCCTCATCCGTAGAATCACACGTTTGCATGGCAGAGGCAGAAACCACGTCTGTCCTCCTGTCTCCATGTCCAGGGGCTTCCGGTGTTGTGTGCTTGGACTTATCAGAGTCAACACGTGTGTCGAGGTGGCGGCCAGCAGGCTGGGGAAGGGGGGAAGAGCTGAATTCCAGGTGGAGGTTACCTTGCCTGCAGCAGAGTCAGCCCAGCAGTGCACGTCTTAAACCTGCCTCTGCCCACTTAAGCCGTATTTACTGAGTACCTCCAGGGAGGACTAAGACAGATTTGGCCCTGTCCTTGTAGAGCTTATGGTACAGCAGGGAAAATGGATGTTGATTCTAATTCACTCATTCATTCAACAAGTATTCGTTTAGTGTCTGTATTTGCACCCGGAGCTGTTCATGTACTGGGGATATCAGTAACCACACAGACAAGAATCCCAGCCTTCACGATGCTTACATTCAAATGACACACATAACAAATCAAAATATAACAAATAAGTAAATTTTAGAGGGCAGGGGAGGAAAACTTTTCCTCTCCTCCCTTTTTGGTTCTTTGGCCAGTCTAATAATTAAATGTACACAGAACAGATTAACAAGAGAAAAATTTAATTACTAAGGGAGCCCCGAAGATAGGAGGCTCAAGGAAGTGACCAAAGCAGGCAGCTTTTTTACCTTTTAGACAAAGAAACAATAAATTTGTGAGGAATTGGAGAGATAGGTTTGGGGTTGGTATGCTCAATTAGTGAGGAAGTAACAGGATTTGGTTATACAACCTTCTCAGCCTTGAATTCCCGATCTCTGGTGATAAGGATGCCCTCTGCCCTCCTGGTCCAGGGAGGATACCTTCTCATGGAATGATTTACCTCCTGCTTTCAGGGGGACAGAGGAGAGTCAGGTTATCATTCTTGGACCTGCTGTTTCTAAAGTAACTTTAATTCAAAATAATCAGTATGCCAAAGTGTTGTATTTTGGGGTGACGTATTGTGCTCCCCGCCCCATGGCATGATGGAAGGTGGTAAGTGCTGTGGGAAACAGGCAGGTAAAGGTGATTGGAAGTATGGGCAGGGGCGGGGAGTCAGTGGCAGAGGGGGCGCATGACATGAAGATTAGGGATAGGTTGGAATTACAAATCAATGACAGTTTAGGGCAGAGGGTTGGAGGGCTGAGGGGAGAGAGAAGAGAAGTCTGAGCACCTGGGGGTGGGGGGAGGATCAACTGTGTTGTGTATTGAAATGATTGAGAATCAAGACAGGAATCGTGTAGGAGGGAGGGACCGTGGCCCGGGAGCTAAAATCATCGAGAAATGAGGGGGAGTGACACGGGGGTTGCTGGTTGATGGAAGCAGTGAGGGGTAGTGGATGACGGTCTGATGACAAGAGACTGAAAGCTGGGGAGTTTTAGGGGGGAGGGAAGGGAGTTGTCTGGAGGGGCAGTGAGGAACCTGTGGTCCAGGGGTGCGAAGTGAAGTGCTCAGAAGGGGAGTTAACGGCGCAGGTAGTAGGGGTATCGGCCTGGGTTGGACAGGCTCGGGATGGCTGCTGGGATACCGTATTTTATAATCCATATGTATTTGGCCTTCATGCCATTCCTGGCACAGAGCTCCTGAAACCTTTGGAATATCCTGAGCCAGAAAGGTGCCTTTTGTTATGTTAATGAGGTGGCTTTTGGAAGGCACCTGAGGAAGGGGGCTGGTTGCCTGGGATGCCAGCCCTGTGGTTAGAGGGTTGGAACTTTCACTCCCCTCCATGGAGGGGAGAGGGGCTGCAGTTTGAATCAGTTGCCAATAGCCAATGATTTAATCAGTTATGCCTACATAATGAAGCCTCCATAAAACTCCAAAAGGACAGGGTTAGAAGAGCTTCTGGGTCAGTGACCACGTGGGGGTTTGGGGAGTGTGGCGCACTCAGAGGGTGTGGAAGCTCTACCTTCCATCCCCATACCCCGCCCTGTGCATTCCTTCCATCCGGCTGTTCCTGAGTTAGGTCCTTTCATAATAAACTGGGGATTCTAAGAAATACAGTGTTTCTCTGAGTTCTGTGAGCCGCTCTGGCAGACTACAGAACCCAAGGAGGGAGCCTCGGATGTCTAGCTGGGAAGTCAGAAGCACAGGGGACAACCTGGACTTGCAGCTCGTGTCAGATGTAGGAGCGAGGGGGTCGTCTTGTGGGACGGAGCCCCTCACCTGCGGGATCTGACTCTGGCTCCGGGTAGATGGTGTGAGGACTGCGCTGAATGGTAGGACACCCAGCTGGTTGTCTCAGAGAATCGCTGGGTGGTGTGACGGGGGAACCACACATTAGAATTGGGGGCAACATCTTAGCTTCCCTGAGGAGCTGCCATTGGAGAGGGTGGCAGGTGGGTGGGTGTGGTCCAGAGGCGGCCAGGAGTGAACAGGAACTTTCTAGGGCTACACTCAAGAGGAGGCCTGCTTCATGTGGCTGGGGGGCGTAGGGGGCATAGAGCTGGGAGAAGAGGAGTTTCCCAGGGTATTTGTTCAGTGCTGCGGGAGGAAGAGACCTATTTTGGTAGTTGGAGGCTGCAGAGAGATCCTGGGGGGCCAGAGGGAGGTTTTCTGTGGCTACCCAGGAGGCGGGCTGTTGAAATGCCAGGGGAGCCCCATCTTACTGACCTAGTGGTTGGTTGATCAACATGGTGCAGACAGGCCTGAGAAGTACCTTTCAGGGCCATGAGTCCTTGGACAGGAACTTGAAGATTTGGGGAACTCAGGTAGAATTTTCTGGACTCTCTGCTGATTGTTGGGACTTTGGGAAGAGCTATGGGGGTGCTGCAGGAAGACAGCCTACGGAGAGATGGGTAAGGATGAGCCGGTTTGCTCAGAGACCCGCCATGCTCCTCAAGAGAGCCTTGGCCTGACTGTCGTGATGGGAGAGGGGAGAGCAGCTGAGGTGGTCTAGGGAGGGGGTCTGCAGAGCACAGGTGTGGGACATCTCTGGGGCACACGGCATGGACCATGTGAAGGGCACCTGAAGCTCTGTGTGTTGGGCTCAGGCGGCTTCGGTGACTGTCACTTAATGGCTGTGACCTTGGGCACGTGACTTCATCTTTTTTCCCCTTTCTGTTTTCCTCTGTGAAACGGAGGCTTGGATGCTGATTTCTCAAGGTTGGTGGGGAAATCAGGTGAGAGACGGATGTCAGTGCCCAGCAGGATGGCAGCACACAGCTGCCGGCCCACACATGCCAAAACCTCCAGGAAGGACCTTTACGGAGGGACTGCTGAGACGGGGGGTGGGGGGATGGAAGAGAAGGACCACGGAAAGGCATTTCCTAGTGAGAAAACAGATACAGGAGGGGAGCGTGAATGTCACTCGCGATGGAAATGTGTGCAGAAACCCGCAAATCTTGGAGATGATAAAAACGAAGTGGGGAGAAGTCTACACACGGCCATCTGGCCCTTTGGAGGAGATGGGCAATGTGTCCTTGGTTCAGGGGAGCCAGCATGGGCTGTTCTGGGGCCAGACTCTGGGCCGCACACACAGGCCCAGCTGTCTGGCACCTGCCGGCTGCCTTGTTCTGCGCAAAGCCCAGCGCCAGACCTTTTCTGAAAGAAGGAACCATAGAAGACCCAGTACTGTAGTCCCACATTTGATGCAATATAGCCTGCAGCCCACACAGCCACCAGAGCCTTCCATGGAATGACGGGAGAACACGTCACTCTTCCATAAGGCTTTTATTTCTCTCTGTTGCAGACCTACCAGTACTCTGTACATTTCCCTCCCAAAGCTGAGGACGGTGTGTGCTCCCATCCCCTCTCGTTACCTCTCTGTGCACCCCGCTCTCTCACTCCTTTGTTGAGACATGTTTACCAGGTGCCAGACTCTGGCTGTGACACAGCCCAGAAGATCGAGTCCGTGGCCCTTGAGCTCGCCGTGGCAGAGTCGTGCTCTCAGGCCAGGCAGGGCACGTGGGGAAAGGTCATTTGTGCAGCACAGCAGGGTAGAGGGAGGAGGAGGCTAGTGGGGAGGCCGTAAGCCAAGCTTCCAGCTGTCCCGGTGTAGCCTGGAGCTGGGAGGTCAGTATGTCTCAGCAGCGCCCAGGAAGAAAGCATCACCCGGCAGCTCCCTATAGAGACAGCCTCCACGGCTGTCCTGTGAGGGTCTGCTCGCTCGCCCTGTGGAGCTGCGAGGATCCCACCAGCTGGCAGCTTGTCACCCTGGGCTGCCTGCTACTCGAGTTCACGCAGAGCTTCTGGCTTCAGCTTGGAGCGCCTCCTCCATCAAGGCCCTGTGGGAGCTCTGGACACAAAGACTGATTCCTGCCCCAGGGGGCTTATCCCCCAGTTTGGGGGTGACAGCACGCTCATAGGTACCCAAAGACGAGGCAGAAGATGAGAGCCACAAAGAAGGTACGGAGAGCCGGCCTCCAGGGAAAGAATGCCGTCTGGTGGTGGAACCAGGTGCTTCCGATGGAGGAGGCCACTAGTCTGCACTTTGCCTGGAGGGATATAGGATTCTGACCAGCGGGAGGTGGGCCTGAGCGAGAGGCATTCCAGGAGGAAGGCCCGGCTTTCCTGAAAGCACAGGTATGGGGTGAGCAGGGACTTCTGGGTACAAGGATTGACGGGGAGGAGACCTCAAAGTCAGGTGGAAACAAAGGCTGGGTGAGGGACTCGAATTTCAGCTCCGGGGGCCAGGCTGCCTTAGAGCCTGTTTGTGAACAGCCGGACAGGGTGGACGCCTGTGGTTGGTTTGAATGGGGTGCGGCTGACACGGTGTAGTACAAGGGGATCAAGCACACAAAAGGCTCCCTTCAACTCGCGTCACCAGTTTGAGGTCGACAGGGGCTCACTTTCCATGGACCGTGGCCTCTTGCTCCTTCCGAGCCAGCATATGCCCCGTGTTGTAAGGCTCTGTGGCACTGCGGGCGTAGACTAGTTTTGTGCTCCTTCAAATGCCGGTGTTTATTTTTAGACTGGAGCCTCTGTAGAGCAGGGATGTATCATGCAGGCTTTGCTTTTGAGTAAAAAGGTTCTCTCGGACTGATGGAACCGGCAGAAGATGTTCTCGATGTAAAGTTGTCCATGCTTTTCATTTAATGCCACAGCGCATGTATTCGGCATTATGGGGAAGGCCACAGAAGTCTTTTGCTTTTTAAACAAAATCCTGGAAAGAGGAAACCCACACACGGTTTGCCGCTTCCTTGGCATGTACGGGCAGATCTGTGTCCCGAGCAGCGGTGCCCAGACAAGGAGGGTCCGCGTGTGTCGGAGGTGGGACGAGGTGGGCTGTAAGTCTGAACCCTGCTAACTTACCCGCCCCAGCTCCCACCAAGAGGAGCCTTGAACAAGGGGCTTAGAGTAGAATGTCTGTTGTCTCTTCAGCATATGCAAGTTGTAACTGAAAAATTAATGAGAGTAACTGAGAGTCCAAGACGGAAGATTCAGCATGTACTTATTTATGCTTTCCCTCCCCAGAACCCACTAAAATGATAATAACTCGATTACTAAGAGCATAATCCTACGACAGCAAGGTGAACAGTGAACAGGAGGGAATTAGCAGCTGAGAGATTGCAGCAAATTTCCAGATGATAGAAAGCAGGCAGGGAAATGGTGAGGCCAGCAACGTGTCAGAGGAGCCCAGCGTGCATTGGAGGGCTGAGAGGCTGGCAGTGGGGGCCAGTCTGCCCTGCAGCCCTCCGGAGAGCCTCCTGACCCAGCCCACAGGTCCAGCCCAGGGCAGGCCTGAGAAGTGGGGCTAAAAGCTGGAACTTTGATTGAAGCTCCTAGGGACACTGTGTTTATTAGGAGAAACTGAGGGCACGTGAACTTACTGGCAAAGGCAAGGCTGGGAGTGGGGGGCGGGTGTTGGCATTGTAGAATAATGCACTGGTCTGGCAGGGACCTGGCGTGGGGGGGAGGTGTTTGAAGCCATTGGTACTAGGTGTGGTTGGCTAGGCGAGAACATGGAGTGCTTGGAGCATCGAGGAGTCAGGAAGAGGAAGGACCAGCAAAACGAACTTCTCATCAGATTCGATGGGTGCAGGACAGTAATAAAGCAAGGCTCAGAGGGAAAATTGTTAACCATTGAAAAAAAAATTCATATCCAGTGAAAAATGTCCCCTTAGATATTCAGTCCCAAATTTCTGCAACCTGCAAATGTGACCGTACATAGTAAAAGGGTCTTTGCAGATGCAATTCAAGTAAGGGTCTTGAGATGGGGAGAATCTCCTGAATGATCCCCGTGGGCCCTACATGCAATTACAGGTGTCCTGACGGGACGGAGAGAGAAGGCAGAAGGGAATGTCGCAACCTCAGCAGAAAGAGTGGTTTGAAGAAGCTAAGGTGCTGGCTTTGAAGACGAGGAGGCGGGGGACAGATTCTTCCCCAGCGCCTCTGGAGGGAGCGCGGCGCTCCTGGCACCGAGGTTTCAGCCTGGGGCACCGACGGCGTGCTTCTGGCCTCTGCACTGAGAGGGAATACGGTCCTGTTGTTTAAAGCCACCAGGTCAGCGCGGATTCACTGCGGTAGCCGTAGGAAACGCACACCTCGCCAAACCGATCAGGCGAAAAGGCGGTTACAGATATGCGGGTCCCTAAGGGTTACCTCCCACTCATTTTGAGGGTCCACACCAGTAAGACAAGGGTGAAAACTCTGAAGGAGACAGTTGGGGGCAAAGAGAGAACTGGTGCCTTCCAGGAGTCCAAAGAAAAGAACTCCCAGACAGATGGCTGTGAGCGGGCCACCTGGTGCCAATTAGAACTGAGAGTCACTGGTTCCAAGAATAATATCTTCAGGACAGAAACTGGAATGGATTCCAGACGATGGACAGAATGAACAAGACGCTGGAAGACACTAAGGTGATGGAGGGATGGGCTGTGTTTCTTTTTCTCAGTTGGAAAAAGAAGGCAACAGAAAAACTCTACAAAAAAATAATCACAAGCACATCAAATTCCAAATATGAGGCACACTAAGATACCACCTGCTTCTATTTTTTAATTTTTTTAAAGTAAACTCTGTGTCCAACATGGGGCTCGAACTCATGGCCAGGTGCCCCTATACTGCCTGCTTTTTGAACAGTTGAGAGAGCACTCAGGAGAAGCTTCTCTCTGACCTTGATGTCAGGAGCTTTTTTCTTTGAGGAGCACTTGGCTCCAGACATTGGAAAGGTCCAGAAAGAAATAGGATCCCAGCACATTCCTTGGCTCTGCAGGGAACAATATTTGTATAGTCATAATAATGTTCTCTTTCTTAGGTGGTTACACAGTACTCTTGTGTTAACTTACTGCTTTAACTCTTCCTGGTACTGGACATTCTGTTTAATTTCTGGTTGATCTTTCCGTAAGTCATGCCAGAACCTGAGGTCCATCTGATCTGTGAAGCCTCTTTGTTGGAAGAGCTGGAGAACTGAATCTAGTCGTGTGTAATTTTGTGTGGAGGGGCCGGGGCCTCATGTGCAGGAGTGGTGACCCAGTTCTGAAGGGAGGTGCTGATCTAGACCAACCCCGTTATGGTGCCGGGCACCAGGCCAGCCTGGCCGTGGGCCTCCCTGCTCCTGTACCGCCGAGCAGCCTGGTGCTGCTTCCCTGAGCAGGTGCCTGGAGGCAGGAGGGCATGCTGGGTGGGGCGGGCAGGCTGACTTGCAGGTCAGGTACAAATGGGAGAAACCCAAACGTGTTTACATACTGAGAGAAAGGATCCAGACGCAGAAAGAGGTTATTATAATCAAGTTCTGTGTTTCCCCATCTTTTTCAATGTCTTGGACACAGAGCACATTTTTGTATGGCACATGGGTAAATGGACAAGACCACTTGTGGTCAGAAGTGACACCCCCGCCCCCCCACCCTCAGCTCTGCACCCAGAAGCTTGAGGAGATCCTTTTGTCAACAGGCTATTTGCTCCGAGCCCAAAGACATCTGTGCAATTGAGAAAAAGGTACTCCTTTCTCCAGATACCTTCTGGATATCTGCCGTATGCCAGATATTGGACAGAAGTCTGCAGATCTCTTGTGAGCACCCTGAGATGAACATCCTCAGATGGTCTGTTGTGCAGCCATTTGTGGGTTGGCTCTACACGCCTGTGGCCCATTGGAGGACGCTGCGTGCAAGGAGGCTGAGAGCCGGCGGCGAGGTGCATGAGCTCCCCTGGGTGCTGGCTCGGGATGGAGCTGATGGCGGGAGTTGCTGAGCTAGGGCTGTCAGGAGAGCCTGCAGGGGGCGAGGTTCAGGCGCTGAGCTGGGCTGCAGGTACACATCTGGGGTCCTCAGGGACAGATGGTTCTTGACGCTGTGGAAGTGAGCGCGTAGAAGGAGTTCCTGGAGAACTGGGAATGAGGGAGCCCCCTGCTAGACAGGGCCTGGTACTCAAGTTGGACGGAAAGGAGGCCCCGTTGGAGGGGACTCTGTGCACTGTGGTGTCCTGTCCCAGCAGGATCGCACTGCCCTGGAGCGTCCCCAGCAGAGACCTCTGGCTGCCTTACCTGAGCCCCAGCCTGCACCCTCACGTGCCCGCACTCTCTGTTCCTGCCAGTGAGTGCACTCAGCGAGGCTGGTACCCCATCGCTCTGCCCCTGGGGCCAAGTGTCGGATTTTGAAGGGCTCTTATGAGTGCGGACAGAGGGCCGGAGTTGGATGTTTGGGTGACACGGGGTTCCAGCAGCCCCACCAGCTCCCGGCCCCAGGTTTCCTGTGGGGGCTCTCCAGGATCCCCCACTCTGAGCTGCCCCACAGAGTGTATGGTCCACCTAGGACCAGGCTGGCCCCGTCCTGCAGGGCTCAGGCCTTAGCAGCTGTCCCAGGGCTGCCCCCAGGGACTGAAGAACGCCTGTTTTGGGGCCCCACCCCTGTCCTTTTGAACCAGACGAGCTTGTTTACCCTTTTGCCCTTGACAGTTATGGGAAATAACAATTGTTTTGCCTTGCTGGGCACAAGTGATAGAATTTCCATGTGACATCAAAGCCAAATAATTTAGTTTAGCAAATATTTTGGACCTACTGTGTGCATGGGCCTGCACCAAATAAAGGGCTGGTGGGAGGTGCCCTGTTTCCATGTGTCCGAATAAACTTGGGCAGCTCTAGAGCAGTGGGCTTATTTTTATTTACTAGGTTTCCTTCCCTCGAGACATCCAGTGCTTCGGCCTCATAATGTTAAATTCTGAACGGCACTTCTCGCCTCTGTGTGTGCTGGGCCTCATTGCTGCCCCGAGGAGCAGACCCCCCCAGTGCTCCCACCTCCTGCATCGGCCTTTGATGTCACGTGTGGTGCCCTTGGGCACAAAGGGAAATGGCCATCTGGCTGTTCCCACCCAGGAGCGTGGGAGAGCAGGGACAGGTGTCCACGCTGTTTCATTCTTTCCACGAGACAAAGGGCAGTTGTTTGGCTTCCAGATGGCTCGAGCTGGCAACTAATGTACCTTCATCTTTGGCTGGAACCCTATCAGTTCTTAAGGCCACCTTGGTGAAATCCTGCTGATTAGAAAGCTATTTGGCAGTTCAGTGTGACTTTGATCAATAAAGAAAAGAGAAAACAAATTATTCTTTCATAAATGCCACCCGGAAGGCCCAAATCTTCCAATAAATGGGGTCCACAGGGAAGACACAAATAATAACTTCCTGGTCACAAGGTTGGAAACCAGTGGGTTAACTGTGAGGTAGAATCAAACCCAAGTAATAACCCAAAATGAGGGCTCTGGCTTTTTCTAGAGCAGCCCCTGGTTTGGAGATCTCCAGCCAAGCACGTGGGAGCTCAGAGGGCACCTCGTGGGCTCAGGTCTCTTGGTGCCAAATCCCCATCCAGCTTCTGTCATCTCTGTTCCCTTGCTATCTAAACTTTTTTTTAAACCACTTTATTGAGGAATAATTGACCTACAAGAAACTGTACATATTTAATGCATACAACTTAATGAGTTTGAAGATATGTACGCACCCATGAAACCGTCACCACAATCTATGCCATAAACATTTCCATTCCCCCTAAAAGCTTCCTCCCGCCCTTTTAATCATTATTATCATTTGCGTGTGAGTGTGTGTGTGTGTGTGTGTGTGTGTGTGTGCGCGCTAAGAACACTTACCATAAGATTTACCCTTTTGCAAGTTTCTGAGTATACGGTGTTGTATTGCTAACTAGAGGCACCAGGCTACAGAAAGCACCTGCCTCCCTCCCTCTGTCCGCTGTGGTGTTGGGGCCCTCTCACACCTGTCTTATTCACGTGGTTGTGCACTTGACCTTTAGCTTGGGAAGCAAGAGACGGGGGCCCCTCCCTTGCCCAGATACCACTCCACATTGCATGCATTTGATAAACCTGCTCTCTCTCCTGCCAGAGAACACCGCAGCTGCACGGTCCCCATTCCACACTCATTCCCCTGCGCACACACACGTGCCCCAACACAAACGGGTAGGGAGCTCCCTGGATCCTGAGGCAGTGCCTATGGCTTGTTTCCTGGGCTGTTTTTAGTGCCCAGCTCAGCCCTCTTACGTAGCTGCTAGTAAATGTTATGTATGTATGTATCTATGTTAGTATACACATTTTTAAGAATGGGAGCATAGCAGGACGCTATTTTGTAACCTTATCTTTTCTCTTAATACTATGTCCTTAACACCTGCAGCCCTAGCGTTGGCTAACTTTTGTGGGAATTCTGGAACCTATAAGGTTTTTTCCCCCCTTTCCTTTCTCTTTTTGTTGTTGTTTGTTTTGTTTTCTCTGAAGCAAGAGATTTCGAGGGACATTCAAGTTCTCCAGGGTCTAGCTAGTTCTGTTCGGAGGGTCTGGGACTCTGCCATTCTTGGTGGCCTCCTTATTTCATAACTTCTGGGTGTGAATCATTGAACTGTAATGAAGTAGAGAATAAATCATAATAGATAAAAAAAAATCCTTCCATGTTCGTAAGTATGCGTTTACAGTTTTAAAGGCGGAACGGTATTTATTGCACGGATATATAAGGCTTTATTTAGCGAATGCCTCACTCTGGAGCCTTCAGATTTATTTACAAGTTCTTTGTGTGTATGTGTGTTTCTTTCAATTTTCCAAAAACCACTCTTCAGTGGCTGTTCTGTTCCTCAGTATCTTTGCCTACCCTCGTCTGTCGTCCGAGTAGATTCTCAGAGGCGGAGCTGTTGGCTTCGGGAGTGGACAGTTTTAAGGCTTTGGCTGCATGATGATAAATTGCTTCCCAGAGAATTCCATCAAGTTTTACCCATTTGTAGCATAAAAGAGACCGATGTGTCCCACTCTAGCAGACTGGATTAAAAAATTTTTTTTTCGTTGTGGTAAAATGTACATGAGACGCACCATCGTCAGCATTTTCAGGTGTGTAGCTCACGGGCATCCAGTGTGTTCACGTTGTTACGTGGCCATCACCACTGCCCGTGGTGGGCATTGATTTGTTTCCATCGCTGAAAGGCTCTCATTGTTTCAGTTCACAGCATCCTTTTTACTGAGAAGGTGTGACTTATCATCATATGCTATGGACCCTTCTTTGGGTGGTCTTTGGTGGTTCTGTGGTTCCGTGGCACCATTTGATGCCATGGACCGTCCCGCCTGGAAACTCTGTGCTTCCAGGCTTCAGTGTGAGCCTTCTTCGCTGCTTACGTGCCGTCCCTCTCTGCCTTCCTTGTCTGCTTGCCCGGCTTCCCCGCCTCCCACACTTCACCCGCCTGCTCCATGCACACCCTTTGCAATTTCCTCTGTGTCTTCAAGCTGTTCTTCAGAGTTACTCTTCCTGCCTCATCCTCCCAAGGATGCCATCACCCCCCCACCCCCCAGGAGCTGCGCCTAGCACTCTGCTGTCATGGCAAAATGTTCTCAACATAAAGTTCTCCATGTTAACGTTTTCTAAATGTATTCGCAATTCAGCGGCATCAAGAACATTCACAATGCTGTGCACCTGTCACCACTATCCACCTCCAGATCCTTTTCATCTTCCCAAACAGGAACTTTGTCCCCACTAAGCAGTAACAACCCATTCCCCACTCCGCCTAGCACCCTGGATAATCACCCTTCTATTTTCTGTCTCTATTAATTTTACTGTTTGAATCACAGAAGTGAAATCATACAGTTTTTTTTTTTAAGATTTTATTTATTTATTTGACAGAGGGACAGACAGCAAGAGAGGGAACATAAGCAGGGGGAGTGGAGAGGAAGAAGCAGGCTCCCAGTGGAGGAGCCTGATGTGGGGCTCGATCCAGAACGTCGGGATCACGCCCTGAGCCAAAGGCAGACGCTTAACGACTGAGCCACCCAGGCGCCCCAAGAAATCATACAGTTTTTATCCTTTTGTGTCTGACTTATCTCACATAGTGTAATATTTTTAGGGTTCACCTGTGTTGTAATGTGTATCAAACTTTCATCCCTTTTATGTCTAAATAGTGTTCCATTATATGTCTCTCTGCTCGCCTGTCGGTGGACACTTGGGTTGTTTCAGCCTTCTGGCTGTTGTGAACCGTGCTGCTTTGGACGTTAGTGTACGAGTTTCTGTGTGTGTCCCTGCTTTCAGTTCTTTTGTGTGTGTACCTAGACATGGAGTTGCTGGGTCTTAGGATAATTCTATGTTTAACTTTTGGGGGGACCAACAAACTTTTTCCCCACAAGCCCTACATGCTTTCTGAGTAAATGACAAAAAAGAGATGGTGCCTGAGGCCTCCCATGGCCTGTGCTGTTTGGGGACCCTGCACCTGGGAGTCTGGACAGAGGGTCGGGCAGGGGGCTGGGGCAAAAACTGTTTCCTAAGGCTTGCAAAGCTTGATTGTGTGATTGACAGTCTGCCTGTCTGTAGATGACTCTTTTGAGCGTGGCTTCTGTGGCTGTAAGAAAGGTGGCCCCACATGCTCCTTGTTGGGATGAGATATCAGAAGTGAGGACAGTGGCTGAGATCTGGGGACAGGAGGGCCATATGCTCTGGGCCGGGGGTACCAGGTCACACAGTTGGGCTCCTGCTGGCAGGCACCACTGGCCAGGAGCGGCCAGGAGCAGCCAGGGCATTTCCAGATGCATAAAAGAGGTTCTAGAAGGATCTGGAGCTCTCCTCTCCTTGCAGTTCAAGCCTCTGCAGGATGGTCAAAGTAATTTAGAGGCAAAATAAGAACAGTGGAGGTGCTCTCTGGGCATTGGGGGTTTCTATAACTACCCTGCCCTGGGTACAGGGATGTGGGGCTGTAACTGTCCAGGCCGCTCCAGACAAGCAGAGAAGGGCAGAACCCAGAAGGACATCTTCCTAGCCTTGCAATGTGGCCCACCCTCAGTCTACAGGCTTGCTTGTGTCTTTTAGGGTTGCCTTACATAAAAACCATTGGCTGCACTATTTACCGAATTACTTTCTTGCCTCTCTCTAAACCCCACCTCTCTGTGTTTTCTATATTTCTAAAAGCATGGAAAAAATTCTCCTGTTAATAACAGATTTTGAAATAAGCGGTCTGGTTCCTTCTTTTGGCAGCAGCCACCAAGGAAGGTAGTGGAAACACAGAAGAGGCACACGTTCTGTCTACTTGGGGTGTGGGTCGCCTTCACTTGGGTCCACGAGCATCCCTCTGGAGTGTGCTAAGTATCTGTTAGCGTCCACGCCGCACCCATAGGAAGGCTGTAATCAAAAAGGCAATAACAAGTGTTGGGGAGGATGTGGCCAAATCCGAGCCTTCCAGCACTGCTGGTGGGAACGCAGAGTGGTGCGGCCTCTGGGAAATCAGCGTGGCAGCCTCTCAGCAGAGCTGCCCTGTGGCCCAGCAAATCCACTCCTACATATGTACCCAAGAGCCAAGAGAACACATGTCCATGTAAAGGTAGGGCACACATAATTCACAGCAGCATTCTTTATAATAGCCGAAAGGTGACAACCGTACCGATGTCCATCTCCTGATGGATGGGGAAACAACATGTAGTGTGTCCGTACAGTGGACTCACGTTCAACCACAAAACCCAGTGGAACATCGAGACATGCCACAGCACAGATGAACCTTGATGACGCTGTGCTCAGTGAAGACAGCCAGACACAGCACGTCACATACAGTGAGTGCGTTTATGTGAAATGTCCAGAGCAGGCAGATCCGGGGAGCGAACGGGTACAGTGGTCACCTGGAGCGGGCGGAGGGGAGGTGGGAGTGAGCGCTATGGGGGGGGTGGTGATGAAAATGCTCTGAGATTAGATAGTGGTGATGCTGCACAATTCCGTGAAAACTAAAACTCACGGACTTGAATACTTCACAAGGGGGAGTTCTGTGGTGCCTGAATTATAATTCAATAATGTAAAAACTATCCATGGTTTATATGAAATTGAAGTTTAGCCAGAAATCCTGTAGTGTGTGTGTGTGTATGCATGCAAATCTGGCAACTCTATAATCACCACCTATTTTTGTAAATAAAGTTTTTTGTAATACAAAAAAAAATCAGCCCAAGACACCAATCGATAGTGTAAATGAAAACATCACAGGTGCTCTTTGGACGTATGTCTGCACCTCTGGTTTTGTGTTTTACACCTTTTGCAATTGACTTGGCAAGTTACCAGCCTCTTCACACCGTACATTTTTCATTTTGAACAAGAGTAAGTCCTAGGAAAACAAAAATAGCTTTTCTCCTCCAAAATCTGAATTCAGAGCCGTAGCCATACGCCTAACGAGGATTGGCCTCTCCAACTGGTCCTAGAATCCCCCGGTGGCCACCCAGGAACCTAAAAGGCAAGAATGAACCACGAAACCAGTTTGCCACAACTAGTACTCGGTCAGTAAAGGAGAAAACAAGTCTCAGACTACTGGGTCTTTTAAACTTTGAAAAAAAATTTTAAGTTACAAATGCACGCAGTTACTCTTTTTGAAGATTTTTTGTTTAATTTGATGATTATAGGAGAGATGGCTCTATTCTGTCTGGGCGAGTTGAGCTGTCTAAGGTGGGAAAGGGCTGGTCTTCCCTGCAGGGGCAGCTCTGCTAGAACTAGCGTATTATAACGTTGCCACAACAGGTTGCTGTTAGTAACAAGCATTTTGCACACAGTACCACGTTGACTCTTCACCGTCGCTTGGGCTGGTGATATTCAGAGTGGGGTGACTTGCCCCAGGTCACACAGGTAAGGGCAAGCACCTCCTACTCCAGGGCCCTGACCTGGTACCTTCCTGACTTGTCAAGAAGTCCCTCCACTTCTTCAACTTTGTCCCTGACAGGGAGAAAGCACCCTGTTATGCCCCTGAGACAAAGGAGGACTGTTAAATCTTGTTAGTCCATCATTCAGGGGTCTGTCACTTTGTTTTCCTTTCCCAGAAAAGGTAGAGCAACATGGCGGCCCTCAATAGCATAGGAAGCCACATGGTTTTCAGTCTGAGTGACCCTGAGGACTTTCTTGAGTTTCAGGACCTGTTCCTTGCTCCCCTTCCCGCCCCTGTGCTGGGCACCTCCCTGCTTTGGTGGTCCGTCTCCCCCTTTCTCCCTGTGGGCTGAGTGGTGTCATCGACCCAGTGGGCTCCCCAAGGTAGTCTCCCTGAAAAGGGATCCCGTCTGCCTTCCAGCATCTCTGCTAGATGGTCTACCGCAAGGCACACTCAGCACGATGCAGCCCGAAAACTCAGTCACTGTGTCTTTTTTCTCCCTATCCTCGTCCACGTTTGACCTTTAAACAAACACCAAAGTCATTTTATTGCTATGTGACTCAGGTACGGTACAACGCAGTTTTATAACACATACACTTTATTGATTTTTTTTTTATATTCAGAACCTGTGCAACCATCAACACAATCGAATTTTAGCACATTTTGGTCCCTCCTCCAAGAAACCCAGAACCCATTAGCAGTCACTCCGCATTCTCCCCATTTTTACTACAGACGAATACAGAAGCCCTCAGCATTTAAAATGGAGAGCATTATCTTTCCAGTCCTTTAGGACCGTCACATCTGCTGTGATTGAGCATAATATCGCCAAGTCATATTCTCATCTCAGGTGTGGCATACAGTCTTCTACATTTTGTTTTCCATTGCAGTGTAATATGAAAGCCTGTGCCCAGACATATTACAGCAAAAAGAAGAGCACAGACTGCTCCTCCAGCAATATTTTGTGCTCTCCTGAATTAACTGTCCCAGGACTCATCAATCGTTATGACTTGGGCAGCTCGCCACCTGGCGTTGTAGAAATCATCCCTTGGATGTATTCCGATTCTTGGCTTGGAGTCACAGTACATGAGTCATAAAACTCCGCTTTTTTGTTTAAAACTCCCATTTTTTTCCCATCGTCGATTCAGATGGAATGAGTTTTGATAGCATAAATGCTCAATATGCCACATATGGAATAAAATCATGAACGCGTGTTAAAATCCCAAGACGGTGGACCTCCCACAGACGCAGCATGGACAGAGGTGCCCGTTGAGGTGATGGCCAGTTTGCGGGTGGAGATTACACGCTGTGTGCGGCTCCAAACAGCTCCGGTGATTTCCAGCAGTCTGGGATAGAGAACACCATTTCTTGTTTTCCTTGTCTTTTTTTTTTTTTAAGTTTTTATTTATTTGAGAGAGAGAGTAAGCACGTCAGAGGGAGGGGGCTGAGGGAGAGGGAAAGCAGACTTCCCAGGGTGCACAGAGCCTGACATGGGGCTCCATCCCAGGACCCCGAGATCGTGACCGGAGCCGAAGTCAGACGTTTAACCGACTGAGCCACCCAGGCGCCCCCGGAGAATACCGTTTCTTAAAGGTGATATCACATGATGAAGAAAACAACTATCCAGATGCATTTAACGTTTTTCTTACACACATGTTTCTTGGAATGTATGTGAAGGGAAAATAGCTTTGACTTAAACTTTCCGTGGAGCACCGTTGGGAGACAGTAGCCTCCAAGGTAGAGACTGATTTCCTCAGTGTGGCATCCAGAGTCCGTGGGTATGCAGCGTGCCCCCCCCCCGCCTCGTCTCTTGTCCCTTCTCCCATAGCCACATGCACAGTGGTGCTGGCTTGTCTCGAGCACACCTGCTGCACCCGGAGAGCCACGGCCCCCTCACCTGCCAAATCCAGAACAGTGGCGGGGGCAGCTGAGGATGTATGCGTAGAGGAGGGAGAGAGGGGCTGGACAGGGATAGAGGGGGCCATGTGAAGGTGGGGTGACGTTGCAATATTGCTGGTGAGGTGGGGTTTTTTAGGTTTTTATTTAAATTCTAGTTCACATACAGTGTAGTATTGGTTTCAGGTGTACAATATGGTGATTTGACACTTCCACACATCACCCGGTGCTCATCATAAGTGCCCTCCTTCATCCCTGTCACCTGTTTCCCCATCCCCCGCCCGCCTCCCTGCCAGTGACCAGCGGTGTGTTCTCTGGAGTTAAGAGTCTGTTTCTTGGTTTGTCTCTTTTTTTGTTAGTTCGTTTTCTTAAATTCCACATATGAGTGAAATCATATGGTATTTGTCTCTGACTTAGTTCACTTAGCATAATACTGTCTAGCTCAAGCCATGTCATTGCAAATGGCAAGATTTCATTCTTTTTCTTGTATAGCTGAATAATATTCCATTGTATATATACACCCCATCTTCTTCACCCATTCATCAATCAGTGGACACTTAGGCTGGTTCCATAATTTGGCTATTGTAAATAGTGCTGCTATAAACATCAGGGTGCATCTATAAATTAGTGTTTTTTTGTTCGAGTAAATACCCAGTAGTGTGATTGCTGGATCATAGGGTAGTTCTATTTTTAATTTTTTGAGGAACTTCCATACTGTTTCCAGAGTGGCTGCACCAGTTTGCATTCCCACCAACAGTGCAAGAAGGTTCTCCTTTCTCCACATCCTCGCCAACACCTTTAGTTTCTTGTGTTGTTGATTTTAGCCATTCTGACAGGTGTGAGGTGGGATCTCATTGTAGTTTGATTTCCATTTCCCTGATGATGAGTGATGTTGAGATCTTTTCATGAGTCTGTTGGCCATCTGGATGTCTTCTTTGAAGAAATGTCTGTTCATGTCTTCTGCCTATTTGTTAATTGGATTATTCATTTTTAGGGTGGTGAGTTTTTTTAAGTTCTTTATTATAGAGTTTGGATACTAACCCTTTATTGGATATGTCATGTGCAAATATCTTCTCCCATTCAGTGGGTTACCTTTTAGTTTTGTTGATTGTTTCCTTTGCTGTGCAGAAGCTTTTTATTTTGATGTAGTCCCAGTAGTTTATTTTTGCTTTTGTTTCCCTTGCCGCAGGAGAAATGTTGCTACAGCCGATGTCAGAGAAGTTACTGTCTGTGCTCTCTTCTAGGATTTTTATGGTTTCAAGTCTCACGTTTAGGTCTTTAATCTATTTTCAGTTTATGTTTGTGTATGGTAAAAGAGAATGTCCGGTTTCATTCTTTTGCATGATGTAGTCCAGTTTTCCTGACACCATCTGTTGAAAACGCTGTCTTGTTCCCATTGGGTATTTTTTCCTGCTTTGTCAAAGATCAGTTGACCATAGAGTTGAGGGTCCATATCTGGCTTCTCTATTCTCTTCCATTGATTTATGTGTCTGTTTTTATGCCAGTACCATGCTGTTTTGATGACTGCAGCTTTGTAACAGAGCGTGAAGTCAGGGATCGTGGTGCCTCCAGCTTTGCTTTTCTTTTTCAAGATTGCTTTGGCTATTCCAGGTCTTTTGTGGTTCTGTACACATTTTAGGATCATTTGTTCCAGCTCTGTGAAAAATGCTGTTGATATTTTGATAGGGATTGCATTAACTGTGTAGATTGCTTTGGACAACATAGACGTTTTAACAAAATTCTTCCAGTCCATGAGCATAGAATGTTTTCCCATTTCTCTGTGATATCTTCGATTTCTTTCATCAGTGTTTTATGATTTTCAGAAAGGTGGGGTTTTTTTTTTTAACAATTCTTTAACCAGATTTATTTCTGGTGTATCATCATTTTTGTCAGTTTTGCATAAAAAATATTTTTAAAGAAAATTTTTTTAGTTATGACATATATACAGGAAAGTGCAAATGTTAATTTTAAGTGTACGGCTCAGTGAGTTTTCACAAAGGGAACACAACCGTGTGAGCATCGCCCGGATGAAGATGCAGAACGTCACTCCAGAAGCTTCCCTTGTGTCCCTTTCAGTTGTCACCATGGTGAGTTTTGTTTTATTTTGTCTCTTGATCCTGCCCTTGGTCTTGTCCTCCCATAATCTGTCCTCACAGAAGCCCCCCACCCTACCCCCTGCAAGTATTTGCCTTCCATATCAGCTTGGCTTTTCTGAAACTCTGCCTCTTCCCCTCCTCACTGTCGGGATCCCCACCCACTGCTGGGGACCGCCACCCCTCCTGGAGCCACCTGACCCTTTCCCAAAGCACATGGGAGTGGATCTGATGGCCCCCCGGGGGCAGCTGCAGCCTGTAACCCAGTCCCGGAACTTGGTCAACCCCACGTCACAGGAGGACCCACAGAGAACGTGTGCGGAGAGCTCCTGCGAAACTGCCAAGCCCTCTGGGACGTTCGGCAGTGTCATTAAGAAAGCCCGTCACCATTCATCAGGGTCACTTGCCTCATTCCGTTCTCTGATGTAAATGTGACCCAAAAAGGGAGTTCCCAGCCCGTGGAGGGTTTGCGACGGATACAACTTGCACAGTTGGCTGTATTAATCTGGGCAGTTTGGGAGCAGGCGGGATTAACTTTAACAGAATGGGTCTGCCGTGACCCACTTGGCAGCGCTCAGACCAGGTGAGGAGACGGACTTCTGGCTAGGGTCCAGCAGGTGCAGGCTTTCCCTGGAGAGTTGCTAACCCCTTGCTGTAACAGGTGTGTGGGGCGACTCCCGAGCACCGCCCCCCCCCGCCCGCCCCACAGATGAGCTGTACCACCTGCACCATGCACCTAATTCCTCAGGCTTCTGTTTCTAACTCTGTTGTTCTCTTCCATTAATTTACTTCTTTGCTCAATACCCCCTCGTTTCATGTGCTGTAACTCTACAATTGAGTATTTCATTCTATGATAGGGCTGAATCTCACTGCTCTTCATTTTCATAATTTTCTTGGCTATCTTCATAGGGTGAGTTTTCCGCATGAATAACCCTATCTAGTTCTAAAGATACTCCTGTTGATATTGTGACAAATGTATGTATTAATTTAAGAGTACTCTACATTTTTTTTAAAGATTTTATTTATTGATTTGAAAGAAAGAAAACACGCACACAGGGAAAGCGAGAGGGAGAAGCAGACTCCCCACTGAGCAGGGAGCCCAGTGTGGGACTCGATCCCAGGACCCCGGAGATCATGACCTGAGCCAAAGGCAGACACTTAACTGAGCCACCCAGGCGCCCCAGTGGTATTCGACATCTTTATATTGACTTTTCCTATTTAAGAGCAGAATGTGTCTTACTTATTAAAGTTTGCTTTTCTGTGCCTTTAGAAATTCTTATCTTACTGTTTTTAATATAGATCTTGCACACTTCTTCAATAGATTTCTAGAAATGTTATCTTTTTGGTTGCTGCTGTCAGTGGGATCTTTAAAAATCCATTCTATCACCTGTGAGGTTGTTTGCATATATAGGAAGGCTGTTGATTTTATTTTTTGTTAACGTTATAACTAGTCATCTCACTGAATTTTATTATTCATGTTCACTTTTTCAGTTGATTTTCCTGGGCATTGTAGGTGTGCCATCATATCTGCAAATAACAATGACTTTACTATGTTCTATTTATTATGGGGGTTGGTATGAAAGGAGAACCACAGTACAGCCATGAGTTAGATTCTTTGCTTGACGAATGTACTAGAGGGACCTTTTGTCCATTATCTCCTCTTTCCCCGCTCTGTGTCCTAGGCTTTGCAGCTCTGACCCTGCCAGCTGAGGGCCTTATTAACCATCTAAGGTAAGGGCTCAGAGCCAGGTGAGCCCACATTGCTGGTCCCTGTGACACTCAGTCCAGGGTCCATGTCCCGGGGCGCAGATTAGACATCTCAGGATACTGTGACAGCACTTGAAGGACGTGCAGGAGCCCTTCCGGCCAGCGACGGGGGAAATGTTTAGGCTCAAGGCAGGGCACGTACACGGGCGTGTGGGAATGCTGGTGATTTGGAAGTGCTGACAGGAAAACAACAGGGCCCTCTGGCAAGGAGCAGGGCCAGGTGGTCGGGGCTGGTGGAATATTCGAAGGCACCTGGGGTGCATCCGATAGGGGACAGAGCCAGGGAAGGCCTTTGCGACGGGTGGACCGTGCCTTACCATCTATCGAGCTTGGGGCAAGCGTTTCTCTTGGTGCTGTGTGATCAGTGTTTGGAGGGGTTCAAGACCCCAGGTAGATAAACTAGTGAGGACATCCTATGAGATTCTGAAACACTGTTTAAATAGCTGTAAAATAATGTCTGGATGGTTTGTTTTCATTCAAGTCAAACAGAAGTCGGAATAATAAGAATCGTGAGGTTTCACAGATTCATATCAGAAAAAGCCTGGAGCTGAGCATTGCCATTGCAAGTGAAGGATTATGAGAAATTAAAACATCATTTTTCTCTTTTTTTTTCTTGCAAAAAATAGTCATGCCAGTTCTTTGCAGAATTCTCTTACACGGAGCCAGAAATCGTTCAGAGCAGGAGTGGTGTGTCTGCTGAGTGGGTTTCATATTCCAAACATACATATGTTGCACGGAGTGTCTAATTATTCTTGGGGACAATTACTGTCAGGTTCCAAAATGTGTTCAATGAGCAGCAATTGGTGTTTATTCAGCTCTAAAAAGACTATGCGAGGGAACAGTAGGTTACATTGTCTGCCTAAAGAAACATTTTGCCATCCGGAAACATCTGCTTTCTATTTAAAGAACTGGAGAAGGAATAGGAGTATTTTTGAAATACACTCCCTAAGCATCGAACACCAAAGAAAGGAGAATAAAATTGGGTATGAAGGTAGTTTCTGTTCTCTGATACACACTCTCTTCAGCTTTTCCCTGCTGGGAGGGAAAGGCAGCCTCCTGGGTTGGAAAGTTCTGCTTCTCTTGAATTTTTCTATTTATACTGATTTGCACACTTATAGGAAGTGACTCCTGTGTCCTAGTTCCAGCGTTTTTGCTTTTTCAGGTGAGGCAAGATGATCTCTCAGAGCTGGGGTCTGCGTTTCTGAATTTTGTGGTGAGGTTGATAGACTTCTCTGAGTTTGCCCATCACGATGTAACGATTTGTGGTCTATAGTAAACTCTCTATGAAGGTCGAGGTATTTCTTCTCTTTTGCTGGGTAGTGGCCACAAACTTACAGCTTCAAACAAAACTTCCTCTGGATCAAGAGTCTGCCCATGGCTTACCTGGATTCTCTGCTTCTGGGTCTCTTATGAAGTGTCATGAAGGTGTCAGCGAGGGGTGGGATCTCATCTGAGGTCTCAGCCGTGGAGAGGTCTGACCCCCAAGTTTCCAAGTGATTGTTGGAAGAATTTCAGTTCCCCAGAGGATGTTGGGTGGAGGGCCTCAGTTTCCCTCTGGCTGTTGGCTGGAGGCCGCTCTCAGTTCCTGCAAATGTGGGTCTCTGCAGCATGGCAACATGCCTCACCAAAGCCATCAGGAGGGTCAAGAGAATCTGCTAGCAAGACAGACATTACAATCCCATGTAACTTACTTGCACAATGACATCCCATCACCTTTGCCGTATTCTTTTGGTTAAAAGCAAGTCACAGGTCCCTCCACCACCACCACCATGCTCAAGGGGAGGGAATTACATAAGGGCATAATTACCAGGAGGTGGGGATCATTGGGAACCACACCAAAAGCTGACTTTTACAGACAGCTATTATTTCAGAAAGAGAGTGTAGCATAATGATTAAGAGGGAGGGTGACCATGTCACTTAGAATCGATTTCACATCCCAGATCTGCCACTTACTGTGTAACCCAAGGCAGGTCCTTGGCCTCTCTGAGCCCCTGTTTCCCCACCTGGGCCCCTCCCCCAAAGGATCTTTATGATCTAAAGGAGAGGTCACGTGTAAAACCTGGCAGATGGTAAGTAGTCAGTAAATGTTAACTACTGGCTTTTTTTTAATCCTTTTTTCCCCCCTTTTCTTTAAATACCATTAGATTTTTGAATTTTGGAAGAATTAATTAGAACTCCCCACTGGCCTCAGATGTGGTTATTCATGTGGAAATCTCAGTACTGTGAACAGTGTCCTGGGCACAAAGCTGCCATCAGTCTGGCCCTGGCTTGCCCAGGACTGAGGAATGCAGGTCTTTGGTCTCCCGTGGTGCTCGTCCTCACAAGGCGTGGTGGGACTCCCCGCAGCTCCCCTCCCAGGGCTCCGTGCCTCTCCCTGTGCTGGAGCAGCCACTCCCCCTGCAGAGGCCTGACCGTGGCGACCCGGGCTGCAGCCACTGAAGGTGTGGCCAGCTGGGCCCACAACATCCTTGCGTTCCTGGCTGGGGCCCCCCAGAGCAACCCATAATAGCTTTGGTCCCTCCCCAGAGCCCAGCAGGCAGATTTGGAGATGGGGCGTCTTCATGTCTCTGCATTCACCTTGACCCGAATCATGCCATGCAGATGGCTCTTGGCCTTTGCTTTATCCCTGGTTGGGAAGCTCTACCGTCTCTCATCTCCCTGTTCATCCCACCCTGTCTCTGGTCTGTCTTTCCCTCACTTCCTCTCTCTTGCAGGGCTCAGGGACAGAGTGCTTGAAATCGGTCACTGCTTGGCCACACAGGCTTCCTGCCGCCGGTCTCTACCCAGAGCACTTCTGCCTCCCCACTCTTTGCACCCCAAAATCCTGTTCTTGGTTTCACCGTAGTCCCCTTCAGGCTGTGGGAGGAAGTGGTGGAGTCATTCAAAGTTAGCTGTGTCTTTCTGGAGGAGAGATGCTGGCTGTAGGTTCACTTCTTCCATCTTTTTTCTAGGTCATCTGATAATGTCTCATGTGGGTATCTCCCCAGCTTCTTTGAGGATCAAAATCACCTGGAGCTCTTGTTAAAAACAGAGCTCCCCAGGCCCGTCCCTGGAGAGCCAAGTTCCTGGGTGGGGAGGAGAGTAGGTTGGGGCCCAGGAACTTGTATGTTTATGAAGTGCCCCAGCTAATTTCTGTCAGAGGTTTAGGAAACACTGGTCTAAGGGCACTAAACCCCAGACCCAGTCCCTCTTGTTCAGTGTGGACGACGTGAGGGCAAGTGTGAAAGCCGGGCCCCTTCCCCAGTGAGGGCTTCTGCCTGACCCATGGGCCCCGCTTGTTAACGTTCTATGCAAGGGAGGCAGAGAGACTTTAGCACGATGCAATTAATTTTTTTTTTTATTGAGGTAAAATTGGCATATGACATTATGTTAGTTTTAGGTACACGGCGTGATTCAATATTTATACACATTGCAGAATTTCTCTAAAAATCTTTTCTGCATTACTGTCCTCTCAGTCAGCCCCTCCTCTTGCATCTGCAGGAGAATCCATGTGAGTGAGTGTTTTCCTTTACGGTGCTGTGCTTACGTGATTAGCAAACTGTGGTGCCTGGGCTGGCAGGAGCGCAGCTGGGGGATCCAGATGCCAGACTTCCCCATGCGGACCTGATTAGGAGCGCTCGCGGGCATGTGCACACACCCTCCCCCACAGGCTGCCCCC
>NW_024425230.1:22663080-22758835 GCF_017311325.1 Ursus maritimus | reverse complement strand
CCCCCCCCCCCCCCCCCCCCCCCCCCCCGTGACCACAGAGGCAGGAAATCGCAGTGAGAATGTTCCTTTTGTTTCTATGCCCTGTCACCCTGCGGCTGGAAGGGTGTCAGTTCAGGGTCGGGTGGGTGGTGAACCTACTCACGGTGGAGGGAAGACAGACGTCCTACTAACCCACACCCCCAGAGGCACTTGTCCTGCTCTGGGATCTAGAAGGGAAGTTTTGGGAGGCAAGGAATGCTTCCGTTGATTCTTCTGGAAACCTGGCCTCTTGAACCCGCTGCATTGAGTTAGCACGAATAGCATGCCCTTGGCTTTTACTCTCCTGGAAGAGCAGTCATGACCTTTGTCTGCAGCCACAATTGATGGTTGATGCTGATGTTCGTGGCGATACTCAGTATTCTTTGTGTGAGGCTCAAGTAGTAAATTGCTTTTCTAGGAAGAAGTTTCTCTCCTAAGAAAGAGCTTTCTTTCCAGTAATGAGCCTTCCGTAGGCAGAACAGGTTCAAAGACTGCTTTGCCTCAAACCACTCCATCTGGAGACCAGGACACTTAAAATTCACTTGCTCCCTGTGTTTTTTTTTGGTATCCACTTGGGTGTCCTGTTCTTTTCTGTCACCACTTTTGACATGGTCAGGATTTTAAAACAATTTGTCTGAGTTACCTTTTGGTTTTGTTTTTATCTCTAATAAATGCTTATTAAATCTGTAGCATTTCATGAATGATGGGGCTACTTTTACATCCTGGGGGCTTTTTTCCCTCCTCACGTTACCGTATTTGGAACACTTAAAGGATTTTTGAGCCAGTTTGCCTGAAGACGCTTTCTTTAAAATTAAGTCTATTTTGTAATGAGTTTGTGTTTCATTTTATGTTACTTTGTGAGGTAGATACTTTAAAATATGAAATGCACTGTAATCCCTTTCAGTTTTTACCCATCTGCCTTATTGTCAAGATCGAAATAATTCCCCGCCTTCCGGAAAGAAACCTGGATAGTGTGCCCATTTTGTTCCCAGTCTCATTAAGAATTTACAGGAGCGTGGAGCCAGAGCAACAACATACAAAGGCAAGAATAGCTAAAAGAGATGGATTTCCTGAATTCGGCTCCTAAACTTCAGAATGTTTATTAAGTTGGAAACATAAAACTTGAAGGCTCAGTCAATTACAAATGAACATGTCATCGGTAAAATGCTGCAAATGTGAGAAGTACTTACTAGAGATATAATGCGAAATTGCAAATAGATCGCAAAATCCTAAGATTGTGGCAGAATCCTGCAAGATAAATGTATCGCAAAACCCCGAGACTGCCAGCAGGGTGTGGGAACAGCAGGACGCTCGACGGGAAGTGAGGACCCTGGGCGAGGAGCGGCGTTTAAAGCAAATCGCTCATTAGGCCAGTTGCTCACAGCCCGCGTGGGTTGGCTGTCTGTAACTCCGGTGCTGGTGTCTCTTTTTCCCCTTCTCTTATTTTAATTGTCCTCATGCATATGTATCTCTCCCAATAAGCTATTAAGATCTTTGGGGACGGCAGGGGGGCGAGAAGTCATAAATGATACATGAAGTCCTATTCTGTCAGCTCACGCACCCTTCTCTCCTCCCGCAGAGAACAGCCCATCTTCACCACGCGGGCGCACGTCTTCCAGATCGACCCCAGCACCAAGAAGAACTGGGTGCCCGCCAGCAAGCAGGCGGTCACCGTTTCCTACTTCTACGATGTCACCAGGAATAGCTACCGAATCATCAGCGTGGATGGAGCCAAGGTACCACCCCAGTGGCTGATGTTACCATTCCCAGTCACTTCCTTCTCCTCAAGAGACGTGATGGGGGGAGGCGCCCGTTGCCTCAGTCCGCTAAGTGTCTGACTCTTGGTTTCCGCTCAGGTCATGATCTCAGGGTCCTGGGATCGAGTCCCGCTTCGAGCTCTGTGCTCAGTGCAGAGTCTGCTTCACATTCTCTCTCCCTCTGCCTCCTGCTCACTCTCTCTCTCAAATAAATAAAATCTTAAAAAAAAAAAAGTCAGTACAGTATATTTCAAAGTGGAGGGGAAAGGATGCACCCAAATCCTGCTGCCTTAACACAGATATGACTGTTATAATCATGACGTTGATATAATCACACACCCTGCTTTTTTTTTTTTTTCATTTAAAATTATGGCAAATGAAAAAAAAAAAAGATTTCCCTGTTACCACATTGCCTTCGTAACTAGCATTTCAATGCCCGTGTAATAGTTCCACGGAGGGCCTATGACGCTCTTAATCGCTCCCCTCACAGTTGCATCTGTCGATGGCCCCCAGTTCTTTCCTGTGCTGGATAATACGCATGTTGATACGACAGATACTCCCACTCATTCATCACACATCTATTGCTTTCTTTGGGTATTTCCTTAGGACCAGTTCCTGGAAGGAGTACTATAGGCCGAGATGGTAACTGTTTATTCATGGCATATGGATGGACGTGTCCAAGCTGCTTTCCAAAGAGTCCATTCTTCCAGCGTGCCTGAGAATGCCCGTGTATTACGCTCTTACCAGCACTGGGTATTGTAGCTAGTCTGGTTTCGGTGTTATTCCCTGGAAATCAAATCTGATGAAAAGATTTTGGAGAATTTCTTGAAATACATTTTTTCCAGGTACTAGTAGTATTCTGCTGTCTTCCTTGATATTTTTGCCACGTTGCTACGGGAGCAGAATAAAGAAGGGATAGCAACAGAAGTATCACCAAGTTAGCAACAACAGCAATAAAAGTAGATTAGATGCTTTATAATTTCTTTCCTGTCTTTAATCTGTGTGCATCCCGCTGGACGATTTTACGATTTGCATTATCTGCTATCACCCGAAATTCAGTGTGTCTGGGGCGCTTGGCTGGCTCAGTCGGTGCAGGATGAGACTCTTGATCTTGGGATCGTGAGTTCAAGCCCCATTTTGGAGGTAGTTTACTTAAAATAATTAGATAAATAAACAGTCACATATAAAAAAAGAAAATGAAATTCAGTGTACCAGAGCTGAATTCCCCAATTGCCCTCTACACCACCTCCCCATGTTCTTTCCCAATCAATTTGGGCTAAAAATAAATGACTAAATAAAGGAAAAGCACAAATTCATTCATTCCCTTTTTAGTTGGTCAGTGAGTCTGCTTTTGAAGTGTCTCACATTTATGCCTGATGTTTTGTTTTAAGGCCATAACTTGTCCTGAAAGTCCTTTTTTTAAATTGAAGTATAATTAACAGACAGTGTTACGTTAGTTTCAGGTGCTCAGTGTCTTCAGCGATCCCCTGCTTCACCCAGCGCTCACCACGGGAAGTGCAGTCACCGGCCGTCCCCCGACAAACGTTTGTACAGTAGTATTGGCCCCGTTCCCTGTGCTGTGTTCTTCATCCCCATGACTTACTTACTTTATAGCCGGAAGTTTGTACCTCTTCATGGCCCGTATATGTTTCGTCCATCCCTCCCGCCTGCCTGCCCTCTGACAACCACCAGTTTTTCTCTGTTTTTTCGTTTGTTCATTTGTTTTTCAGATTTCACAAATGAGGGAAATCCTATGGCATTTGTCTCTCTGACTTGTTTCACTCAGCACAGTACCCTCTAGGTCCATCCACGTTGTCACGGATGGTGAGATCTCGTTCTTTTTTATGGCCGAGTAATACTCCGTGGTGCACACATGCTCCAGGCTCTTTATCCATTCATCTGTGGATGAACACGTGGGTTGCTTCCCATACATACTGTGGCTACTGTAAATGCTCGGGAAACAGAGGGGTGCATATCTTTTTGAATTAGTGTTTTTGTTTTCTTTGGGTAAATACCCAGTAGTGGATGACCAGATTGCATGGTAATTTTATTTTTAATTTTTCGAGGCACTTCCATACTGTTTTCCACAGCAGCCTGCACCAATTTACATTCCCACCAATAGTGCACGAGGATCCCCTTTTCTCCACATCCTCACCAACACCTGTTATTTGTCTTTTTTTTTTCTTTTTTTTAAGATTTATTTATTCGAGAGAGAGCGCGCACGCACGTGAGCAGGGTAGGGGGTGCAGAGGGAGAGAGAATCCCAAGCAGATTCCCCGCTGAGTGTGGAGCCTGACACGGCGCTCCATCCCACAACCCTGGGATCATGACCTGAGCTGAAACCAAGAGTCAGATGCTTAACGGACTGAGCCACCCTGGCGCCCCTCTTGTCTTTTTAATGCTAGCCATTCTGACAGGTGTGACGTGCTATCTCACTGTGGTTTTAATTTGCATTTTGCTAATGAGGAGGGATGTTGAGCATCTTTTCATTTGCTCAGAGCTTTCAGTAGCCTTCTGACCGGCCTACTCCTCCTGCCTGTGGTCTGTCCCACCCTCGGCCTGTAGGCCAGCATCCCTAGTTGGTCAGAAGCAGGGCGTGGGGGGGTTGGGCAGTAGGATGGGGCCTGGTAGGAGGCTTCTTGCTCCCCTGGAGCCCCAAAGCAGAAGGCCAGAGAAGCTTCCACTGGAATGTCCTCTAGGAAAGTTGTGAGAGCCTACTGGTGCCTCCTGACCTCCTGACGAGGCTCCTTGTCTTAAGACAAAATTCCACCTTTCGGCTGTGTTCTCTCAGCATGGCAAAAAACTCCAGATACAGTGGCTGGGCCCAGAAGTCCTCATTTCACAGTTGAGGCCAAGGACAGGCAGCCACCTGGACAATTCCCGCGGCCAGTGAGGCTTGGCAGGCCGGTGCCGGTGTCCAGTTCCTAGGACGCAGCTTCCTAGCGCTTACGTTGGAGCAGGCCGCCCCCTGGCTGGTAGAGGAGCGCGTCCTGACGCGACATCACGCAAGAAGTGTGTCATCTTCTTCGTGTTCAGATAGCAGTAGCTGGTCTGGCAAGTATGTCTAAGGAGAGGCAGGGGCTGGTTTTCTCCTCTAAGCAGGCAGGATGACCCGTGGCAGGGTTCTGGTGAGTGCTGAGCAAGTGTGAAAGCACCTGGCATCTAGTAGGTAGGCAGCTCGGGTTTGATGAGTGAATATCTGAAAGGTGCCTTTATTAGAATAATTTTTTTTTCTGGGACACATGGGGCTACTGCAGTTGAATTACCTCTTCCCTGCTCTCTGCTTCTCGGCTGGAATCGCCTTGCCTCTTGCCAGGCTGTTCTGATAGGGGTGGTGAATCAAGCTGACCTGCTTTCTTTTATCCGCCGATGCTGTCAGTTCATCTACGGTCCTTGAGCTGGGTTTGCACTTTCGTCACTTGAGTTACCCAAGGATATATTGGGCTTAAATACAGATAAAATGACTTTCTTCGAGAAAGTGCTTTAGTCCTATTAGCTGGGCTTTTAGTAATTTGTCAAAGTGTCAGCCGCTCTATCGTCCCCCTCTGCAGCTTCTGAAGGCTGTGACAGTGTGGTGGGGTGTGAGCCAAATGAGCCAGCCGAGGGAAATCAGATGGGGGTGTGCGTGTAGGGGGGCTGGCCCCCGAGCTGCAGAATAGAGCCAGTTCAGGCTCGGTGTGGGGGGCCTGTCAAGTTGTGGAGTCACTTGCAGAGTGGGAACCCGGCCCCAGGTTCCCACCTTACTGCCGCAGCACCGGGGCTGTGACAGGGCCTAGTTCTGCAAAAGGAGGTGCCTGTGAGGGAGCCAGAGGTCCAGCGTGGTGGGGATGTAGGGGCCTTAGTCCCTGACTTACTGAGACTGACGCTCAGGGCAGCGGCGGGCAGGGAGTTTGCTGCCGTGAGAACCGGAGCACAGAACACCAGATGGTGGTCACCACTTTGTTTTAGGCCTTTGGTCCCAAATGTCGATCCGGCCTGAGGTGGCCGATGGTCAGATGTCTGTAGCCTTAGAGCTGTCTTGGCACGGGGGCTGTACCTCTGGCCTGGGTCCTGCCTCTGTCCGTTGGTCTGGCCAAATCAAGGTCACGGCCTTGAGCCTCTTCTTAGTGCTCCTCAGCCAGCTGTCTGTCCCAGGGCAGGAGGCCGCTGTGGGCTGAGAGGGGAAGCCGCAGTCTGTCCCTCCCAGATGAAGAAGTAGACATGCTTCGGGCATAAGCTGCTGGTGTGGAAGGGACTTGGGGGTCAGTGTGAGCAGAGCCCACAGCAGCCTCAGCCACTGAGTCCGCCGCGGGCAGCCTGCAGTGCACAGGCCTGCCATCAGGGAGGAGACACAGCCCGCAGCTCCGGCAGCTGTCGCCCCACACCAGGGCACGGCAAGTTCCCAGGCCCCAGCCAAGCATTTGTCACGCTTTACTTGGGGAAAGATGCGAAGGCCTGTCCTTCCCATAAGAGCAGTTGTTGCCGTTCATCAGAGGAGAAACCTGTGTGCAGACCTGTTCTTCGTTCTTCCGGAAACACTAGGCATGTTCTTCTTGTCAGGGAAAAGACTTCAGGTGTCAGTCCCGCCGGCTGCGAAAGGCAGGGCTGACGGGAATCCTGTGGTGCATCGTCTCGGCATTGCTCCAACTCGGGGGTTATGTGGCTCCATTTCTGCGCGTGGGGTGCCAGGGCCCTGCACTCCCTGAGGACTGGGGCCAGGCCCGGCTCATCTTTGCAGCTGCAGCCCTGTGCCAGCCTGGGCCGCGTCAGAGAGGCAGGTGGCATAGTCAGTGGGTGATGAGGCCAGACCCGGCCACGTCCTCTCCAGCCCTGCGGCAGCCGTGCCAAGGCCCCAGGACAGTGGACACGGATGGGGTCTGTGCCAAGAGGGAACCAGGATCAAAACCTCAGAATGTTGCCCGTGCGTGGACAGGTGGGAGGCACGTGAGGGCACCTGCCAGCTTCCCAGAGCAGCAGCGGGAGCCGTTCCATCGCCAACAGCCGGATGATTTGTGGCGAGTTTTTGGGCAGAACAGCCAACCCCACCATAAAGGAACACTCCCTTCCCAGAGCATTTGTTAACCGAGCCACCGGGGTCCTCGGTATCATGGCGCTGTTGGCACTCTGCAGCCCGAGCTCAGCCCGGCCCTCCTTGGGGGATAGTGCGTCGCCCGGAGCAGCTGTTTCTCCCCGGGGCTCTGGATGGCTCTGCTGCCCTTGGGTCTGTTATTTATAGGGTCACAGAGACCCCTCTGGGAAGAGCCCTCCGAGCTCATCCATTCTGCACATGTTTAGCCGAAGCCACTGTGGAGCCAGGACCGCCTCCTGGTGACTATTTGGCTGATGGAAGCATCTGGAACCCTGACTCGGTATTTTCTTCTGAGCGTGTGAAATTGCTTTCAAGAGCACAGCCAGGCCCCCCCCTCTCCCCGTCATTATAGTTGCTCTTTCAGATCAAGCAGAGCACCTTCTGTTAAGGGAGCCAACATATGGAAGGGTCCCGGCACACAGTAGGTTTTCAATGGATGTTGGTTTCTTTTCTTCCCTGATTGTGGTTTCAAAGAAAAAGAAAAAGCATCTGTTAATCGCTGGAAGCCGGCAGTGTGTCTCTCGGCTGCTGTCACTCAGTCCAGCCCCTTGTAGAAGACGTGTAGGTTCTTCCACCTTCCTTCCAGCCCCCCTGGATTTGGGAGCGACTTTCCGTGGAGAGGAATCCAGGGGTGCCGAGCGGCTTCCTCTGAAGTCCAGAGCCGGGCTGGAGACTGGAGGGGCCGAGCTCTCACTTCTTGCCCGTAGCCCTCACTGACACACGTGTGCATTTTCAGGGAACTCCGTTCCAGCCGGCTGCAGGAGCTGGGGCTTCGACTTTTTTCTTTTTCTCTATGCAGGTTTCAGAGATTCAGAGGCAGGGGGTGTGCATAGGAGACAGGAGCTCACACTGAAGCCTTTCCCCAGGATGTTTACAGGAACCATCCTTCTGGCCTTCACCTTCCCGCACCCCCCTCCCCCGCAGACTCGCCATCACCTCCCCCCACCATGGAGGCAGGGCTGACTCATTACCACCCACAGAGCACCCTCCTTCTCATCACCCAGGACCTCATTAGTCTTGTTCCCTCTGGATCATCCCCACTGCCTCCTGACTCCTTCCCCAGCTCTTCCTTGGTGCTGCCTTCTGCCCAGGCCTGGAGGGGACACTCTCCACTCCTGCAGTCCCACAGTCGGCTAAGCCCCCCTCCCCTGAAGCCGGAACCCATAGGCCCAGCCCCCTCCTTTATCCCGAACACAATTCCACAGTATCCCTGAATGCAGGGCTCCCCACCTCCTCTTTTCAGAAACCTCTGCCCCCAGTGAAGATTAGCCTCCCTGACAACTTTGTCATACTTATTACCGTTTACCTGTATCGTTTAATGTCTGATAGTAAAGTGCGTGCTCTTGTACCCGCCTGCCCCGTTGAGCAAGTCAGGCCTTTACGACTCCTTCAGAAGTCCCTTTATGGGCCTTTCCCTAATTATACGCATCTCAAAATGTTCCCACCCTTGAAATTTGTATTAAGTGGTCCTTTCATTTTCTTTACGGTTTTGCCACCTCTGTGTATCCCTAAACCAGAGGTTGGCAACATTTTCTGTAAAGGGCTTTAGAGTAATTTTTTTAATGAACTGCACAGTCTCCGTCTAGCTATTCGACTTTTTGCTCGTGGCAAGAAAACAGCCGTAGACCAATATGGAAATGAACGGATGTGGCTGCGTGCCAATAAAACTTTATTTACAAAGATAGAGGACAGGCTGGCTTTGGCCTGTGGCCTACAGTTTGTTGACTCTTGCCCTAAATAATATATTATTTAGTTTTGCCTGTTTTTGACCTTTACCTAAATACATCCCACTGGTGACCCATACTGTGCTTCTCCTTTTGTGACTTCCTTTTTATTTATTTTTCGCTTAATGTTGGTTCCACCCCCCCCCCCAGTTTTGAGAAATCATTGATCTACATCACTGTCTAAGCTTCAGGCGTACGGTGTGATGGTTTACGTATATTGTGAAATGAGTTCCGCAGTGGGTTCAGCTAACAGCCATCGTCTCATCTAGAGACAATAAAAAGAGAGTTTCTCCTTGTGGGGAGCACTCCTAGGATCTGCCCTGGACAACCTTCCCATCTAGCACAGGGCCGTGTTAGCTGTCATCCTCATGTTGTACCTTCCATCCCTAGTATTTATTTATCTTTCAGCAGGAAGTTTGTACCTTCGCCCACCTACCAAAACAGTGTTTTGTGGTTCCTGCTTGTTGGTGGCTGCTGCCTTGGTCTGAGAACATTCTGGTTTGCTTCTCTTGATACACCTGTGCGAAGATTGCCCTCACGTGTGTACTGACTAGTCGGGTGGCTGGGTGGTAGGGAATGTTCATTTCTGACTTTATCAGAGAAAGCCACGTTGTTTTTCAAAGTGACTTCACCAGTCTCTGAGAGCTCCCATTGCCCCATACCCTTGCCCCAGCCTTGGTATCATCAGACCTATTGTGAGTTTGGTGAGTATAGAATGCTAATGGAAATGCAGTTTCCATATTACCAGTAAAATTGAGTTGAAACTTATGTCCGTCAGACTCACCCTACCTCATTGTCTCCAGGCTCACAAAGGACGGCTCCATGCATCAGCCCAGAGCTTAGCCTCCCTCGGAAGCCATGTCCTCCCTGCAGCACCCAGGCTGTCCCTCCTACCCCACAGCTGCAGGCACTCCCACTGCAGACCTGAGCAGACAGATCTTTTCATGGGTGTCCGCTTCCTTTCACTCCCTCATGCAGGCTGAGGAGCACGAAAGAGTCTCAGGAGAAACAGAAGCATTAGGTGGGTTTCAGGTACAAGAGCAGGTAGCCAGAAAGGATCTGGGCACCTGGGAGGAACACACCCAGAAGGAGTGTATCCTTGGAAGCCTCCGTCTGCCCCAGAGACTGGTCAGCACAGGATGAGGTTCCCATGTTAATGGGAAATGAAGACAGGAGGCTCTGGGCTTGCTCAAGTTTGACAGCGTGATTGCTCCCACTGTCAGTCTTGCAGCTTTCGAGAAGGTCAGTGCACTGGATGTCGTGGGAGAGTAACCGGTTGGTTATCTCTCTAATTATAGAGATAGGCTCGCCACTGCAGCCTGGGGATGGTTTAAACTAGCTACCTCCGCTGAGCTGTGGCAACATAATGGGTAATGTAGAAGTGCATGATGGCTTTCCTTCCCCTTTCTTCCTCTATCCTGAATCTAGAAAGTTCTAGAAGCCCCAGAGCCTTTGGTAAGCTCTCAGGAGATAGCCAGGGCATTGCACAGTGAAGGGAACCTGCCTGAGGAATTGCAAGAACAACACAGTGAGGGGAAGCGGGCTTGGCCCCCAGCTTGGGGGATGCTGTAGGCCGTGTTGGGTAAATTCCCGGACCCTCGATGCTGGTGACACAGTTAGGGCAACCATGCTGAACCACAGTTAAAGCAATCCTACAGCAGAGCAGGCCTCTCAGTAGGGAATGAGGGGACGTTGTGCTCCCACCGCAGTATTCTGACGAAGGCTTCTGGGGTAGCGGAAATTTGTGTTCTAAGAGTGAATAAATCTCTGTCTGCCCTTGGTCTGTGGTGGTGAGTGCCCAGTGCCGGTGTGTGGGTAGGAGGGGCATCTGGAGGTGGGAGGATGAGGAAGAGACCTAGGGCACTGGGGTGGCTGAATCTGGGCAGGTGAATGGACCGTTCTCTTATAGGACAAGAGAATAAGGTTTGGGGGGTGTCAGGAACTAAATTACAGGCTGGGTGTTCTGACACCTCCCCACTGACACACTTGTGCATGGGGGACAGAAGGGGAGGGATGAGTTGGGCAGTTGACTAGAGGTCTGGGGTCTTTGCTCGGAGTGGGCGCTGGGGGACCTGAGGAATGTGCGCAGCTGATTGGAGCCACCCACTGGACGTCATACTAACAAGCCAGACTGGTGCCTCGCAGTACAGTTTTGCTTCTTGATATGAACAGCAACCTACGCGAGGTTACGTGCATCCCACAGCAGAAAATGTCACTTGAGACACGTCGTAAATTGCATCTCTTCGAACTTTTCCCAGAGTCAGCACTTCCACTGTTGAGTAAATTATATACATTCCGGCATGCAGCGGTCCTTCTGGCGGCCCAGAGCAGACCCCAGATAATGACAGTTGAAGGGCATTGGAGAGGGGCACCTGGGTGGCTCAGTCAGTTAAATGTCTTCCTACAGTTCAGGTCATGATCTCAGGGTCGGGACCGAGCCCTGTGTCGGGCTCCCTGCTAGATGGGGAGTTTGCTTCTCCCTCTGCTCCCATCACTCATGCTATTTCTCTCTCTCTCTCTCAAATAAATAAAATCTTGAAAGAGAGAGAGAGGAAGGCAGGCAGGAAGGCATCAGAAAACTGTAGAAACACTATGGACACGAGGGACTAAAATTCCAGAGAGGTGAGGACCGCACAGAAAGGACAATGATGATGGCGGTTGGCAGCTTTTTTCTGTGGGAGCATTTGCCAGGCCTGGCTGCCAGCAGGCACTGCTGGGGGAGGAGAGATGCCCCCAGAGCAGGCAGCAGTGGGGGCTGGAGGGGCTTCAGACCCCGGCTGGCTCCCCAGCAAGACAGTGGCTGAATGGCGAGTGCATGCCTGTCTGAAGAAACAGGCTGAATGTTTCTGAAAGGCCGAGTAAAAGTTCCCTCATATTCACAGTGCTTAGAAAGCGAAGACTTGCCAAGGGCCTGGGAGAGAGCAGCAAAGGCATGAAAGCCCCCAGAGAGAGTGGGGAATGGACACTGGGCATCTCTGTACCCTTCTTCGCTGGGTGGGGGGGGGGGCACTCCTCATGCTGGGAAGAGCTGGAAGCTGAAAATCCAGGCTTGGTCCCTGGGAAAAGACAGACCAGCTGAGATTATGGAGCTTGAGTGACAGAATTGGGGATGAGCGGTCCCAGACACATGGCCAGGTTGTCCTTCAAAGGTTTGCCAAATTTGGAGGTTAAAATTTGGAAGGCTACAGAGCAAAGCTGAGGACCTCTGACAAACAACTGAATCTCCTAAAGTCCTTCGGGGAAGAGGAGATAAAGACCTGCCAGGCTCCCAGTTGAAAGCCCTAGAGGGCCTGCCCTGAAAACAGGTGTGAGGCAGAGGCGGACTGAGGCTCACCAGAACGGAAACCAGGCCCTGACCCAGCTCTGTCCCCGAGTGAAATAGGGATTTCCTATATTCCCTACTTGCCGTGCAGACAGAGGGGGAAGCTTTCTTTTGTAGGCAATAATGTCACACGGAATCCTAACAAATTCTTTCATAGCTATTTCCCACCATTCAGTGCAGAACGACTAGACACCCAGAAAGGCAAGACCGTATGCCTAGAATCCAGAGAAGCAAAACCCAGATAGTAGAAGCAAGTTCCAACATAATCCAGACGTTAAGAGTCAGCATCAAGGATTTCTAAAGAACTATGATTAATATAGTCAAGGAAATAGAGCGGAAAATAGACAGAGTAGAGGACAGGAAGGAGGATATCCCCCAAAGACTTAGAATTTTTTTAAAAAGAATCAAATGGACATTCTAGAACTAAAAAAAAAAAAAAGCAAAGTCTAAAATTAAGAGTTCAACGACTAGGTTTAGCAGCAGATGGGATATATCAATAGCCAGGATTAGTGAACTGGAGGACAGACCAATAGAACATATCCAGATTGAAACAGAACCAAGAATCAAGGGGTGAAAAGCTGGTAAGAACATAAGCTGTGTTGGATGCACTCAGGAGGTCTAGCATATGTGTACTTGGAGTCCCAGAGGAGAGGAGAGAAGATGGAGCAAAAGCGATATTCATAGAATGGTTGAGAACTTTCCAAAAAACAAAAACAAAGAAAATTGAGTCTATGGATCTGAGAAGCTGAATGAACCCCCAAGCAGGAGAGATACAGATTCAGCTCTTGAAACCAATTAATTGTTGCTTTGTAAGTAGTACATACATTATATTCCTTTTAACCACTTATTAGTTGCATGACCTTGAACATGTCATTTGACTTTGTTGAGCCTCCGTTTTCCCATCTGTAAAAATGGGGATGAGATAGAAGACTATATGAAAAAGTGCTTTAGGAACTATTCCATTGTAAAGAAATACCAGGGGCCCTCACCTTTATTATTCGAGCCTGATGACCCTGAGACCATGTTTGGGGAGGGCTTCAGAGATGTGTCCTGTACCTGATTCAGCCTCAGTCCTCTGCCTTCCAAGAGGGCTTTGAGGAGGGGATGTGGAGACTGACTCAGAGGCAGAGGTCTGCTGTGAAGGAACACAAAGGAGATCTAGAAAGAATCACGTTTCTGAATGGGTCTGGTGATTGCTTCACCCTCCCAGGATTCTGGTAATTCGGAGGTGACCAGGTGACTGGGCTTGGCTTTCTGGGATCACATAATCTACTCTTAGCCAGCACCCAACCACACACCTGCCCTAAACCTGCTTTCATTCCACTATATCCGTCTGGCTTGGGGCTGAGCCAGACCCCAGCCAACCTCAGAGGTCCCAGAAGCATTCCTTTATGCTTGCCCCAGGTTTAAGTCTGCATTTTCCACGCCCCACTCCCCTGCCCCCATCTCTGATAGTGTTAGGCGACAGCAGCCAGAGCTCTGGAGCGCTGTGCTTGCAGCCAGTTATCTGAAAAATGCTTGATCACGTGTCTCCACTCACGTGGACTTTGGTATTCTAGGAGTCGTCACGGTCAAAGGGAAAGAACCCGGAGTGCAGTGGAGGCCTCAGTACCTCCCAGATGGGGAGGAAGGGAGGTCATCTGGTACAAAAGGAGAAGCACGTCACATAGAAGTTCCGAATGCAGGTTTCTGAGTTTTATCTCTAGGCTCTGCTCCTTACCAGGTCATTTTCTCCTTCTGTGACTTGGAGGGGATAGTCCCACTCGAAGGTTTATGTGGGCCGATAGGGGTAAAACACTCAAGACATGCTCAATAAATAGTAATTCCTTCTCTTCGTATTAACTTCCAGAAGTTATTTTGCCAAATAAACAAGGTTTATACTTGAGCTAATGCCTCCTTAGAAAACTCAGTAGGGGGGCACCTGGGTGGCTCAGTCGGTTAATTATCTGCCTTTGGCTCAGGTCGTGATCCTAGGATCCTGGGATCGAGTCTCGCATCTGGCTCCCTGCTCAGCGGGGAGCCCATCTCTCCCCTCCATCTGCCTCTCCCCCTACTCTGGCGTGCGCGCACTCTCTCTCTGTCTCTCAAATAAATAAATAAGATCTTTAAAAACTCAGTAGGCATTTTCATATACACATAGCAATGATACGTCTGTTTCTAGAGGTGACTCTAACTCCTTGCCTGGGTGTCTTTATTAGTTAAGGTAAGAATCTGTGCCCAGAAGGTCTGTGACCTTCAGCAAAATAACTGAAGTTCCTACCAAGGAAAGCGAGGCCATGCTAGTCAGCGTTTTCTCTTCCCTGTTCTGTCAGTTAAAGGTGTTTGGAGTTGACTGTTGAGAACGCACGTTTCCTTACTAAGTAAAACTGCCGGTAATTGATCCTTCAGAATATTTACAGGCACACCTCGGAGGTGCTGTGGCTTTGGTTCCAGTAAACGTCACAGTAAAGCGCGTCAAGTGAGCGTTTTGGTTTCCCAAGTACGTGTAATCGTTACGTTCCCACCATGCTGCAGTCTGCTCAGCGTGCAGTAGCTGACGTTTGACAGAAGTACAGACCATAATTAAAAAATGCTTTATTGCCAAAAATGCTAACTTCTGCCGAGCTCTCGGTGAGTTGCAGACAGCGATCCCAGAGCACCAGCCCAAGTACAGTAACTGAAAATGCCTGAAACATTACAAGAATAATCCAGGCGTGACGCTGAGACGCGAACTGAGCGAATGCTGTTGGGACAGTGGTGCCAGCAGACGTGCTTGACGCAGGGTTGCCACAAACCTTCCGTTTGTAAAAACCGCCGTTATCGGTGGCGCGGGACGGAGCGAAGCGCAACAGAGTGAGTGCGCCCACCCTGGACCGCTCCTGTTTCTGCTCAGATCACCCAGTACTTGACGGGGACGTAAGCGCGGATCCGCCTCTCCTGCCTGCCAGCAAACACCCCTTTTCTCCAGGGGCATGTCTCTTGAGAGTTCCGTCGAGTCGTAGGGCTTGGAAGGGTTTCTGCCAGAGTGAGCCTCTCATCAATTACTTACTAACACTTACCAGTGGTTCCGCGATTACTTACACGTCTCTCCCCTCTGCCTGACTTCCTGCGACGGAAGATCGGAAATCCTGACTCATCCGTCTCTTGTCTTTGGTTAACAGAACGCCTGACAAGTAGAGAGGCTCAGTAGACGTTGAACCACGACCGCGCCGCGGGCCGGGTACCCCCCTTTCCCCGCTCCAGCTTCGCGCAGTGCCCTTCCTGCCTGCTGTGGTCCCCGAGGGGCTGAGCAGCAGACCTCTACCGTTACTTTCTTTGTAAATTAAGCCTCCGCAGATTATCCCGATTGGAGCATACCTTCTCTTCTAGTCGGGAAACAGCGAGCCCCGGTCGCTGATGGAGATTCCAAGTTGTTCAGGCAGGACATGGTGGCTCCACGCGCTTAAAGCAGAGCACAGCGCGGGTCCCCCGAGCGCGTGCGGCATGGCCGGCTCGCCATTCGGGGCCGCTGATGTGCTGGAGCTTTGAGGAAATAAACAGCAGTTTGGGAAGCTCTTCTCTCCTTAGGGGAGACTTTGTCCCGCTAACTGTAAGATCTTATTTCGGAGCGACTGTCTGATTTTAAGAGTCTGAAGTGGCCCTTCCCGTGGCTGCGTGTCTGCCTCAGCATGGACGGGCCGGGAGGACCGGGCGCAGGTGCGGCAGAGCGGGGATGCGCCGCCCGCATCAGATCGAGCGTTCACCACCTGTTCCTCTGGCTCTTTCCTGCAGGTGATTATAAACAGCACCATCACACCCAATATGACCTTCACCAAGACGTCGCAGAAGTTCGGGCAGTGGGCTGACAGCAGAGCCAACACGGTGTTTGGCCTGGGGTTCTCCTCGGAGCAGCAGCTGACAAAGGTAACGCGGTCGTCCCATCGGCCGCTCCATCGCTCAGTCCCCGGATGCCGAGGGCCAGAGCGGCGCCCCTGCCAGCCGTTGATTTTAGTCCTTCCGGCGCCGCAGGGCTGCCCAACCAGATGACCTTTTAGAGACCCTGGGTCCCTTGCAATGGAGGCATCGTGGGGGAAGGAAGCTCATGTGACGCCTGTTCCTGCAGAGCCCGACGTCGCAGCCCCAGCAGACCGCTCTGCCCGTGGTTCCTTTCCCACGGAGGGGTCCCCCGGGTCCCTGTGGCCAGCCTGCACCTAACAGCTGTCAGCATTGGTGACCCTTTAGCAGAGAGAGGTGCTGCTGAGTACTTAGAGCAGCTCCCACCCTGGAGTCCCTGCACCCCTTAAAATGTCCCACAGCATTTGGGGTGTGGGTTGCTTTTTTTTTTCCCCCCTGAGGAAAGGATCCATAGCTTTGACTCGATTCTCTGACGGGCTTGGGACGTAGTCTGTGGACAGTCAGAAGGGTGTTGAGGAGCAGATCGTAACCAACCACAGGCTTGGAGAACCCCAAAGTCTGTGGAAATAGACTGACCACCTCTTACTGATGGGCCAGAGCTTGTCTGAGCGAGTGGGCTTCCTTGTAGGCTCCTGGAAGAGCCCCGTGTGGGTGTGGGGAAGGCATTGCTTGAGAGCAAGATTGGCTAGTCTCTAGGACACAGGAACTTATGGAAAAGATGTCAGAGGGCTCAGAGAATCCGAGGGAGAGTGGAAATGGAAGGGCCGGAGACGGGCTGGCTTCAGGAAGCTCGGCTTTAGGACTTGTTTCTCTCTAGACCGTTGCCATGAACATATTTACTGAGCTCTGGTTGGGCCAACATGGGGCCACGTGCTGGGGATGCAGAGCTGTGGTCCATCCCTAGAGGCGTTTACAAAATTCCAGAATCCAGGGGGCTTGACGGGGTCACTTAGTATGGACCTGGCTGCTTGGGTTCCCTGTGTATACTGAAGACAGCTTTCAGAGAAGGGAAATGAAGACAAGTCAGGAAGCCATCATGCAGGGCTGTGGATTTGCACTTCGCATCTGTCCAGCATGTGAGCATGTGCTGTGCACACACACGCACGTACACACTTACACACACACACATGTTGCTAAGGAGGCCCCAGCCCATAGTGCACACATGCACGTACGCACACACACACGCACGTCTCTAAGGAGGCCCCACGCCGCAGATGCAGCCATCACACCTCCAGCCAGAAATGAGCCCCTGGTGGAGGACCGCAGAAGGTCCTCTCCTGCATTTGCACGTGCTTCATGGGAATGCCGCTCCTGAAGGAGCCCCAGAAACCCAAAATGGCCTGGGGGCACTCTGAGCATCCCTCTCGTGCCACCTGCTCACAGAAGCGTGCTTTTCTGGGTACCAAAACCTCCCCTCCAGGAACGCCTTGCGTGGCTCAGATAGTTAAGTGTCTGCCTTCGGCTCAGGTCATCATCCCAGGGTCCTGGGATCGAGTCCTGCATCAGGCTCCCTGCTCAGCGGGGAACCTGCTTCTCCCTCTGCCCCTCTCCCTGTTTGTGCGCTCTCACTGCCTCTCAAATAAATAAATAAAATCTTTAAAAAATAATAACAAATAAAACATCCCTTCCAATTCATCAGGGCCCTGACACACAGGGAAGGAAGCAGAATTCTTGAGTCTAGGTGATTGGGTATAATTGTGGGAAACGATGGTGCTTGGTCCCCAGACTCATGTGCTGTGCCTCTGAGGAGAAGCACCATGTCCCACGACTCTGGAAAGCGTGTGTTTCAGCAGGAGGCCCTGCAGAGTTCTGTAAGGTGGGAGGACCAAGAATACTTTGCTTTGTTTCGTTTGCCGACAAGTGAGTTTGCTGGTTTGAGGCAGTGCTGTGTGGTATAGACGACCTTAAGCAGGTCTCTCTGCACAGTGGGGCCAGCATAGTCTGTCAAGTGAGGACGAGTCACTGTTTGCTCTGGATGCAGGGGCCCAACGCAGTCAGCTTTTCACCGAGCAGCTGGCTGGTCATTTAGGGGTGCCAGGCAGAATTGGGGGCTCAAGCTGGATCGCTGTGCTTGGCAGTGGGCACTCAGCAGGTCAGAGGTCAGGGCGGCCTGGAGAGCAGGAGTAGGAGTTGTCAAGGTCACGTGGGCCCCCAGGCCAGTGTGTCTGTAAGCCTTTTGGGCAGGCACTGGGCTGCCTGCAGGAGGAGAAGGACTGGGTGTCCATAGATCGGCCCTTCCTGCCCCCTAGTTTTAAGGATTCCCTTTGGTGCGAAGGTGGGGATTTCGTTGCCTTCGTCCGTCCGGGCTGTTACAACAAAATGCCACGTACCATAGCTTATACAGAGCAGGAGTTGGTTTTTCGGAGTTCTGGAGGCTGGAAGGTTGAGATCAGGGTGCCGGCACCGTCAAGGCCCGCTTCCCCGTTGTTTGCTGGCAACTTCTCGCGGTGCCCTCTTGTGCTGGAAGAAGAGCAGGCGAGCTCTGTGTAGTCTCCTATAAGGGCGCCAATCCCATTTATGAGGGCTCCACCCTTGTGACCTCATCACCTCTCAGGGGCCCCACCTCCTAACCCATCACACTGGGGCATTTGAGGGGGACACAGACTTTCAGCCAGTTGCAAGCATTCACGTGGAATGTGGGTATTTTCAGACTCTGGTTCCGTTGGGCCCCCTGGGTTCCACCGATGCTGGTACTCCCACATCTGTCACTAACCTTCCAGCTTCATTTCTTCCCAGTCCCTGCCCAGGCAGTGAGGCCCCCAGCCATTTCCCCGGGGTTCAGTGTAGACCCTGAGCCCAGGCCGCCTGCCCCGTGCACACTGGACAGGGAGACATTCCAAGTCACGCACTTGGGGGAGGACTTCCCTTTTCTACCATCTTCCACGTATCAGCAGCAGCACGAGCAAACCCATGACACCCTGGGAAGGGGGCTATGAACAGGGTGTGCGGGTTTTGGGGTTTGTGGCCAGAGGCCAGCCCTGGACTTGAGACTGTGGCCTGTGAGGGATTTCACGCCAAGAAGGAAAACAATCAGCTTGATCAGCTTGGCATTGTAGGTAGATTTTTCTGGCAGACCAGGTTGTTCTGGTCCAGAGCAGGGATGACGAGGGCCTGAGTAGGAGCTGGAGGGTCTTGGGAACTACCGAGGAGCTGAACTGGCGGGACTTGGTGAGTGGACGTGGGAGGTAGGGGTTCTGGGATGAGGACGGACTGATGGATGCACAGATGGAGCTGCCATTTTCTGAAATGAGGAAGGACAAGGGCTGTGAGTATCAGGGAATTTATGTGACATGGAAGCAAGTATAATGGTGATTTGTTGAACAAATGATACCAGCACCCCTGTCTCAAGTGGGCAGCAGGGATCGGGTGCCTTTTCCCTCTGAAGGAGGTCCTGGAGGATTCGGGGGGGGGGGACTTGGGAGCAGCCCCACTGCCCTCCCCCCCCATGTCCCCTCCCCACACCAGCTGGTGTCCTCACACCTCTGGGGAAGCCTGTGGAAATGTAGAGTCTCCCATCGGAGGCAGGGCCCCAGCGGGCTGTGAGGTCACCTGCCCCTGACCCCGCCCGGGGCTCCAGGCCTTCCCGAAGCCCAGGTGCTCTGACAGAATCACTCTCAGCGACCTGGAAGAATTTCTTCAGTCTTTGGAGGAATCAGAGGACCTAGGAAACATAAACGGGGAACATTTTTAATGAAAAGACTCGAAAGAAGGGAGGACTCAAAACAAAAATCAGAACAAATTGTTAAAGTTCACTTCCTTGTGCCTCTGAGACCCGGGGAGACCTCAAGCCGTGCCTGCCTCCCCGCGCGGCCACTCCTCATTTTTCCCAGGCAGGAGAAAATGTCCTGTCATTAAGGAGGAGGGGCGCCGTCTTCCCAAGTCCCTCTGTCGCCTCTGGCGGCTCGGCTCCGCGCTGTGGCTGTGACCTGCCATCGTCACAAAGGCTTGTCAGATGTCTCCTTTGTTCTAAACGCTTCGAGTCAACTTTTTCCGCTTCCCTGTGAAGGGAGCGGTTAGCCACACACTGATAAATTACCGTCAAGCCAGGCTGGCAGTCTCGACAAGTGGCAATTAGGAACCCGGCCGAGGGCTCCCGAGGCGTGTGGCTGAGGGGACAGCCGGGGACAGCCGTGGCTGCATATTCCTGACTCCACAGAGCAGCCACCCACGGTCCTGAAAGAGGGTTCGGTAATGACACCCTGTAACTAGGCTAGAAGAACGCCAGTGGGGCTATTTTCATTTAAGAACACTTCATACACACGTCTGTCTCTACCCCCACAAGGAAAATAGATACCTTGGTCTCCGCCGTTCCCGTTATAAGGGCCCCTTCACACCACAGCCTCAAAAGTACTGCAGGGACACTTTCTGCTCTTGAGACAGGCTTTCCCAAAATAATAGCAGCTGTGTGTTCCCAGAGGTAAACTGGGACTTGTCTGTCCCCCCACTGGAGAGGACGGGGTACCTCGGCCTCCTGAAAACCCCTGAAAGGTGCTTACACAGGCTGCTGAAAGGAAGAGCTGCTGAAAAGAGACAAAAGGAAAGACAACCGAATGTAGGAGTAGAGCCAGGGGTTAGAGTAAAGGTTCTTTCTGGCAGCTGACCTTGCGATGTCCCTGTCCCGAGTTTGGCTCCATGTCACTTATCACAGACAGAAGGAGGCACATCCTGCCCCGGATGGGGTTGCTTGTGCTCTGTGATTGATCCGTCTAAACCCTCGTTCACACACACACACACACACACACACACACACACACACACACGGTCTTTGCTCTTGACCCATTTTAATGATTTCATCTGTAATTCAAATTTGCATCCTTAAGTTCACCTCATCAAGTCCGTGTAGTTGTGAGAACATTGCTCTGTCTTCTACCTTTCTGATTTAAGGGCCATTGTTTTAAAGTGGGGGATAGTAATCATTCTTTTGATATGTTGTAGTGAGAATGCTTTGTGCTGCAAGAATCACAGCACTGAAACAAATGGTTATTCTTTTCATACAAAACAGAAGTCCTGAGGCAGGCCATTGCCAGCATTGATACGGTGGCCCCATGATGTTGTGTGTGAGGGCTCTGCACGTTTGTTTCTTTTGATGGCCTTTTCCTCATGGTGCCAGGATGGCTTCTCAAGCTCTGTCCATCACATCTGCATTCACGGCAAGAGGGAGAAGGCAGAAGGGTGGTACCACAACAACTTCCCTCTGAGCTCTCTTGGCAGACTTCTCCTTGGGTCCAACAGTCAGTCTTGGGTCCCTGGGCCACCTTCCCATGGGGGGCTGAGGGGTGGAGGAGGAGAAGAGAGTGAGAATTAGGTTGCCGTGACCAGCTTAGACTGGTTCTCATTCTCTCCCACCTAGGAAATTTCCTGCTCCAGTCAAACTTGAGATTTTGTTAAGCCGAGAGAAAACAAGAAATGGTTTCTGGATAAGCGAGCAGCGTCTGCCACAGGTTCTTCAACGGCCAAGGCCAAAAAACAGCCACATATAAAACAAGAGTCTTTCATTTTCTAGCATGATAATGATGAAAATGATGATGATTCTAATTTTTTTTTTACAGGTTATTACTGCAGGTTTAAAAACTGCAGAAAATGATCCTAATAAGTAAAGACATGAGAATTTGGCATACATTTCAGAAATCTGTATGCTTTGAATATCCTTTGATCTGTTGGTTTCATTTATTGGCATCTATTCTAAGGAAATAATTATAATTGAGCACAGATTTAGCTGTAAGAATTTTCCCTGAAGCATCATTTGTAACAACAAAAGCAAAAAAAAACCCAAAAAAACAAAAAACACCATCCACATGTCCCGCAATAAGAATTCGGGTGAAGTGATCCCCAGTATGTCCTTCGGGGTGGTTTAGTGCACGGCAGTTCAGACCCTGTAGTAGAAGGTCATGTCATTGCGTGGAAATATTAATGTCATCCTGTTGGTTTCGGAAGTAGCTATAAAATGAGGTATAACATATCATTCTATTTTTGAAACGAAATATGTGTAATGGGCTCTTGGGTGGCTCGGTCCATTGAGCGTCTGACTCTTGATTTTGTCTCAGTCATAATCTCAGGGTTGTGAGATCGAGCCCACGTTGGGCTCCGCATTCAGTGCAGAGTCTGCTTGGGATTCTCTCTCTCCCTCTGCACCTCCCCCCGCTCGTGTTCTCTCTCTCTCTGAATAAATACAATCTTTAAAAAACTATGTGTAATGGGTGGACATACACAGATAGGAAGCTATTGGAAGTGTATGTGGTCTGTGCGTATTGCTGGGTGATAAGACTATAGGTTTAAAAAATAATTTTTTCTAAGCGACCCTTTCTAAATTCGCACGCATATGTGCTTTCTTAGAATAAGGGGGAAGATTAGAAAACTGAAGACTTGGAGTCAGGGGATTTTTCACCTAAGGACAATCATCTGATGCCCCTTGGTTGCTGCTAGGCTTCCATTATTGCAGATAATGCTGGCATTAGCATCTTTGTATTGAAGCCTTTTTTTTTTTCGTGCTCTCAATTTTTTTCATAGACTCGTTTCCCAGAAGTGATATCACTAGGTCAGTGGGTATGAATGCTTTTCTCACTGAGGATCCACGTTTCCAAATTGCTTCTCGGTGGGGCTACGCCACCACACAACGGCCGGGAAATATCTTGCCCACACTGGGTATTCTAATTGTATTTAATGTTTGCTAATTTAGCAAGCAAAGAATAGCACCTCATTATTTTGATTTGCATTTCCAGCGGGACTGAACAATCCTTTTTATCAGTTGCTTACTTATTGTGTGGTGTTTTTTTTTTTTTATGGATTTTGCCATTTATCCGTTGGGTTTTTCATATGTTCATTTTCCACGTGCGCAAACTCTTTCTCTGCTAAAGATAATGGCCCTCTCTCTGTGGTACCAGCCTAGCTATGGAGATCTCCCCCCACCCCAGGTGGTCATTTCCCTTCTGATTTCGTGTTTTTTCCCTTTTCTGTTCAAAAGCTTTAAACGGTTGTGCCGTCAAGTCTGTCACTCCTGTGATTTTTCTTTTATTTCTTCCAAGTTTAGATAATTAACCTCTCACCCTTCAAGCAGAAGTTTGACACACGTTCAATTCTGTTTGCATCCAGACTTTTAAAAAACATCCTTACCCCTTTACCTCATTGAAAATGTATCATGCTCCTCGTTTGTGGTATTTCAACCCCTTGCCCTCTGTTTGCTAACATAGCTGACGTTGATGTAAATGGCGGGGTCTGTTTCCATTGTACGTCTGCTGATAGCGCGTCCTTTAGAATGATTATTTGTTTGAAATCTACCCGATAGGGTTTATCCTACTTCGTTACATTTTAAGCTTAGTTTTTGAAATTTTCTTTTTGATTCCCACCCATTTAAATGTAAAACCAACTCCTCTGCAAACTCAGAGTTTCCCTGGGGACAGAAACCAAATCTTCCTTAAGGATTTCGGTGTCCCCGCGCACAGCCCCTGGCACATAGCCGCAACTAGTTCCTGTTTCTGGATGAATTCACCCTTTTATGGCTCTCTCTTACTAAAGGTTGTGATTTCCGGGCTTTCGCTTTTTTACTTGAGGAAGGGGATCAAACGAAGGCCAGAGATGCCACAGTTCCCTTTGTTGAACCCGTGCCACCCGCCCAGGAAAGCCCCATCTCTTCTCCAGTGATCCATGGAGGTATAGTATTGCCTCCATTGTGTAGATGAGGAGGCCAGGCTCAGCGTGGCTCATTGGCCTGCATTTGAAAGGCTGATAAGGGTCAGAGTTGAGCAGCTACCTAAGCTTGCCGTGAAGCAGGCAAGTCTTAGGACACTCTAGTGTCCAGGGTGGGTGTCCGGTGGCCCGTGTGACGTTGGGGGGTTATGAGACCCACCTGTTCCCCATTTGTAGACCGAGCACCGGAGGGGGGGGGTGTGCGTGCATAGTGAGACCAGACATTCTGGCCGCTCTTTTCCCTGTGAGCCAAGAATATGTGTCCTTTTCCCTTTGCTGAGGTGTTCCAGGCTGTTATTACTGGTAATGACACCATCGCTTTGCAATCCTGTGAGGATGTGTGTTTAGACGTACGTGTGACAGCTGTTCACAGTCTCCCTTTTGTCACTGAGAAGGACAGTTACTGATGGAGCTGAGGAGAGGAATCGGAACTAATCAGGTCTCCCACTCCAGAGCTGGTATTCTATGCCTCAGGCCTTGTCTTGGCCTTAAAGGTCCCCATGGCCTGTTTTTAGTTGAAGCTTTGAAAAGTAATTTTCTTTTAATGAGGGAGCGAGTACAATTCTCTTTTACATTTTAAGGTAATGGGGCTTCTCTTTGCAAATGGAAAATCTAATCTGAATACTTAGCAACTGCTATGGGCAGGACTCCTGGCATCCTTGTTGGCACAAGAAGGTAACCGGATGTGTGGAAGACAGATCTGGGCCCAAGTTCAGGTTTACCAGTTATTAGCTGTGTGGCCGTGGGCTTGACCAACATCTCTAAGGCTGCACTTTCTCATCTGGAAGCCATAGGTGAGAATCCCCATCCTACAGAACGGCGGTGAGGAGCCGACAAGAGAACATGTGTTAAGAAGCCATTAAACTTGTTAACATATAGATGTGGTGGTCCTGAGGGTCCAGGGGAGGAGGGTGGTAAGTATGCCTACCCAAGGCAGGAGCTGTAGGGCCATGAAGGGGTGTCCGGGGGCAAAGAAGGAAGAGGCCATTAGAGCTGAAGGTTTATGCCCTAGGCTGAGAGTCTCCAAGAGTAGCACTAAGATCTTCACCGGGTAGGAGACAGGGAACGGAGGCCCCAAGCTCTGTCCAGAGTGACTTGCTCTGTCAAAGCCCGGCAGAGTTGTGCGTACTGACTTGGTTGCCAGTGCTCTTCAGCTACTCAGCTCTTGGCCTCCCGGGAGGCAGAGCAGTATCTGATAGTTGCACGGTGTTCTCGCCTCGGCACCGGTTTTGTGCACGGCCCGGCTCGGGGAGCGAGTGGTGCTGGGACCATGTTTATTGACTGAATGAGTGTGACCCTGGTTAATGACGTTTCCAATCTAGTTTAAAAGCAACTTCAAATAAGACCCATGAGAGAAAGGGACCCTGACAGGGACAAGAAGGATCTGTGAGAAAGGGAGCACTTTTGGTTGGGTAGCCTGGCAAGACATTGAGATGCTCGCAGGGAGAGAGACATCCCTCACGTTACTGAGTACAGCATGGCGGAGACTCGGTTAGCAAGGGTGTCTGTTAACAGTTTTCTTCAAATCACATTCGACTTTTAATTGATACTGGGCACAAAAACATTGGAAATAAGACCTTTAAAAATCCAATCTTTTAATGTCTTAAGATTGAAAGGCCATTACGGTGCCTGCACAAAACCTCTTCTGGCATAGTGTCCGTGTTCCGAGGGATGCCCTGCCTTGTTCCTGGGGGAATCCGGAGAGGTAAGCTTAGAAAGCAGAAAGATGGGGCAGAATGCTCCCAGACACCGAACCACAGCTCCTCAGCGAGCGCTTTCTCATTTGTCTAGCAAAAGAAGAGCTGCACCGTTCTTAGACTAGACCTGGGCCTTTGACATGATGGGGGGCGGGGGGTGTGGGTCTGAAACCCAGAGTTCCTTCATTCACCGAACAAATTGATTTGTGCCTGCTTCCCGCAGGTGTTGGTGAGGATGCCGAGAGGAAAGCCTGCCATCGAGGTGTTTCTGACGTGACATGTTCACTTTAAGGGCCCCTAAAAGGCAGCAGGGTGGGGAGGGGCTCTGGCCATCCCTGCCGAACCTCCCATGTGTTAACACGGAATGTGATTGTCCTCCGACAGCTGTGGGATGGATGGTGAAATACCAGCCCCGTGGGTCTGGCTTTATTTATGGTCGTGCAGGAGCAACACGGGCCGGAGCAGAAGGGCTGGCCTTTCCTGCTCCAGCCGGGGCGCTTTGTTCACCGGTGTCTGTCTTCCGGCGAGGTTTCCCAGAGCAGACCATGGTCGCCTGCGTTGTGAAGATACCCAGAGGGTAGCCCGCGCTCCGACATTAATGCATTCTCAGGAAAAGCCATAGAATTGCCGGGAGCCTTGCACCTTGCCAGCTCTGTGTGTCTGTTCCTCCGCAAGTGCGTTTAGCTCTCGCTTGCTTTGTCACGCCGGCATCATCCATCACAGAATGTTCTCTGCTCCAACAACGTATTTGCTAATTAAAATCAGTTGCCTTGTCAGTGTCTATAAGCCAGTGATGGATTTGATTGCCCTGGCATTTGATGAATTTTTTTAAATAATGAAAATATTAAAAACAGTTTTTTAAAAATGGAGAGCATCGTATAATAAACACCCAGATGCATATCACTAGATTTAACGCTTGTTAACATGCACTACGTTCTTCATCTGTTTTATTGTTGTTGAAGTACTTTCAGGTACATCACAGACATCAAGACATTTCAGTATCTATCTCTAAAAAAATAATGACATTTTCCCTCATGACCATGACATCATTGGCATTTCTGTTTTTCAAGATTTTATTTATTCATTTGAGGGGGGAGGAGGAAGCACGTCTACGTAGGGAGGGGCAGAGGGAGAGAGCATCTGAAGCAGACTCCGCACTAAACACAGAGCCAGAGGCAGGGCTCGATCCCACGACCCTGAGATCCTGACCTGAGCCAAAACCAAGAGCCAGACGCTCAACCGACTAAGCCACCCAGGTGCCCCAACTGCCCCCCCCGAAGTCTTTTACAGATGGTCTGTTCCGCACAGGATATGGTCGTGGGCTGCGTGTTGTCTTCGCTGTTTTGTGTTTTGCTATTTTATATCTTCAGCTTTTAAAACCTAGAAGAGTTCCTTCTCTCCAACTTTTGGGGTCTTGTTGGTTTCTGTCATATTGCAGGAGTTCTTGGATCTTTCCATAGAGACGACGGAGTTTCTCGTGGATCCCTTCTGCGGTACAGCTACACTTATGTTCTTGCATGTCTACGAGTTACTGTTCACTGAACGTGTTTGTTTTTCATCCTTCATCATTCAACCAGCTTCAGCAGCTTAGAAAGGATTCAGATCAAGGGCTCCTGGGTGGCTCAGTCAGTTAAGCAGCCCACTCTTGGTTTCAGCTCAGGTCGTGATCTCAGGGTCCTGGGATCGATCCCCGTGTCAGGCTCTGTGCTCAGTGGGAAGTCTGCTTAAGATTCTCTCTCCTTTTGCCTCTCCCCCTTGCGCACGTGCACTCGTTCTCTCTCTCTCTCTCTCACTCAAATAAATATATAAATCTTTAAAAAAAAAAAGATTCAGATCTGACCTGGGCTGGTAGTTTACTGGAAGAAGCATTCCTTATGTTCATTTCTTTTTAATCTCAAATAAAATTGTTTTTCTGGATTTATGCAGAGCTTATGGACTTATGAAGGTGGACGCTCAAGACCAGCCATGTGTGAGGTTGAGAACAGCCTCGGTAATTCTCGTTCACATGTGTTCAGTTTGCAGAGAAATTCCAGGAGGTAAAAGAAGCTGCCAGACTAGCCAGAGACAAGTCCCAGGAGAAAATCGAGACCTCGAGCGATCATTCCCAAGTAAGTAATGTGTCCACAAAGTCAGTCTGAGCATGGTCGGTAATTGGGGCTCTTTGTTCATTGTCGCTTTTGATGAGAAATTTGGGGCTTCTAGCAGGAGGGCATTTCGAAGGCTTTTCTGACTGTTAGCCTGCCCCACTGAGGTGGATATGACATGTCTGTATGAGACTCTTGAATTTTCCAGATGTGCTGATGTGTTTTTGACAGAAAGCAGTGGATGTGATTAGAATTGCTGCATGCCCCTGGCTGCTGAGAGGCGCTCTTTGTCCCTATGTTTCGATACCAGAGACAAAGCAGTGTGTTTCCCTCTGTGCTGGGAGGGTGTCTACAGGAAGGATGTGAATTGACAAATATGGGTACCTCGTGCCCACAAGACAGAAAACTTGGTTGGTGCTAGAGAACCCATCTCTGTCTCCGTGTTTTAACAAAGTCGGCTGGGCGATGGTATCCAGCAGCTCTGGTTTAGCAAAGGAGATACAGCTTTGCCAGAAATTGAGTATTCTCTCTACTTAAAAGTGTGCTGATCGACCAAAAGGAATCAATTTTAACCCAAAGGAAAAACACCTGGATTCTTGATGTCGGGTTTGGTGTACGTAGTGGTGGGTGGAAGGCTTGACCGAGTGGTAAGGTTCTGGGCAGAGACAGGGAAGAGGAGACATCGTGGAGAAGGTTCGGGGTTAGGAGTAAGCACAGTGTAGCAGCAAGACGGCCGGGAGTTTGCCTGGCTGGGAGCGAGGTGCGCTGTGGGAGGAATTAAAGATGCCCCTGGAAATTCTGCAGAAGACCTGGAATTCTTCATTACTAGTTTATTAATTTTTATTTAGTTAATTGTTGTTGGGTAGTTTGGGCAGACATTGGAGGTGTTGCATGACTATTTCTCTGGAATTGACATGAGGGTTGCTCGTAGGTGGTGAGGAAGTCAGGGAGCCACAGACAGCAGGTAGATTGGCGAGGACGCAGCCACAGGGGTAAAGAGGAAGGGATGGATGCTGGGGACAGCCTGGAGGAAGACAACCAGGAGACTGGGCATCTTGAGCTGTCAAGATTGACATTTTCGACTTGACCATCCACTTTGAAGAAATAATAGCGGAAGCCTTGGGTGTACCAAGAAGCAGTGGGGGGATGCCTGGTTGGCTCAGTTGGTTAAGCGTCTGCCTTTGGCTCAGGTCATGATCTCAGGGTCCTGGGATCGAGTCCTGTGTTGGGCTCTCTGTTCCGCAGGGAGCCTACTTCTTAAAGAAATAAGATGTTTAAAAAAAAAAAAAAAAAAGCAGCAGCAGCAGTGGGGAGAGGAGGGCAAAGTTAGAGTCTTGGTAAATGCACCCAGCTATGAGAAGGGAGCCAGTGAAGACCGCAGAGAAGGAGAATGCTCCCCATCTCTGAACCCGAGGCGGGAGCACGCTCTGCGTGTCAGTGCTGCAGAGCAGAGGGCTCTGGGTTTGTGCGCCGCTACGGCTGGCCCTGAGGACCGTGCGTTTCCCAGCGCCTGTCCTGGGTCATCACATAAAAGATGCCCTGTGTGAATTTATGGATGTGTATTAGACTTCAGGTGGACAGGAACTTTCCTGAATCTTTCTAAAGAATCTTTAATATAATCTAAGCGGTACTGTTAATTTCATATACTAATGACCATACTGAGTAATCGCTGAGGACCTATAAAACTGGACACTGGAAATGGTCCATAACCTAAAGAGTGTCTAATATGCAGTCTTTTTCTGAATACCACATATTATAGAAATATCTTTAAACGTCAATAATCAGAAATTCTTTATGTAAGGTTTCTGTTTTAATGTTTGTTTTACCCAAAAAAAGTATTTTATTTATTTTTATTTTTTTAAAGATTTACTTAGCCATTTGAGAGAAAGAGCATGGGCATGTGGGGAGGGGCAGAGGAAGAGGGAGAATCTCAAGCAGGCTCCCTGCTGAGCGTGGAGCCTGACGTGGGGCTCCATCTCACGACCCTGAGATCATGACCTGAGCCAAAATCAAGAGTCGGACGCTTAACTGACTGAGCCACCCAGGCACCCCCCCAAAAAATCAACTATACCCATAAAGTGCTGTTTTACATATATATATTTATTATATATCAGGTTTTTTGTCTCCAAGCTTAAGTTTTTAATTTATCTTCCTGATATTTCCCCAGATGTAGAGATCATTGTACATTTTTCTTTGCATTTTTATTAGAAATCATACAGTTGCTTGCTTCCCTGAATATCTTAGGGAATGAACACTTTGGCCAAGTTTTCCAAATATTTGAAGATCTTAAACATTTTATATGGGTCTTATCCTGAATGTAAAAGCAATACGTATTTACTGCAGAAATCAAAGCAATGCCGTGCTCTAAAGAAGAGAGTAAGCACGGCCTGCTTTCTCAGCACACGAAGACATTGTTCATGTTTTGGTGTGTAACTTCCTGATACACTTTTCTAGTATATTTTTATATCATTCTTTTTAATCTTTTTACTTTATATTTCACGATCATTCCCCTGTGTTTTCCAATAGCCCTTTTCAAAACTATCTTAATGGCTAGTATTTGTCTATATTGCAACTTATTCCATTAACCTTCATATTGTGATATTGATGTGGTTTCTAATTTTCATTAATATAAATGACACTGTGATCAACGTCCTTGCACATCTCTGTGCATTTGGTCATTTCTGCAGGATAAATTCTTGAAGTGCAAGTATTGGGTTAAAAGGTAGGTAGGGACGTGTTAAAAGCTTTTGATAAATACTGCAGACTTAGCCTACAGAAATGTATGATTTTAACTCCCACCAGCAGTGACTGAGAGCGATTTTTTCCTCCCACACTCAGCAACTAAGCTTTGTTGACAGAAGAAAAATGTATTCTGTTGGCTTTTTTCATTTTGTGTTTCTTTACCAGTGAGATTAAATATTTTTTGTGACTGTTGATTCTATCCATTTCTTCTTCCGTAAATGTCAATTGTGTATTTTTTCCTTTTTTCAAAAAATTAAAGTGTTCATCTTTTTGTGTTGATTTCTTTTCTTTTCTTTTTTTTTTAAGATTTTATTTATTTGAGAGAGAGAGTGTGAGCACAAGCTGGGATAGGAGTGGGCGGAGGGGCAGAGAGAGAGGGAGAGGCAGACTCCCCGCTGAGCAGGGAGCCTGTCGCAGGGCTGGATCCCAGGACCCCCTGAAATCGTGACCTGAACTGAAGGCGGACGCTTAACTGGCTGAGCCACCCGGGTGCCCCCCTTTCGTGTTGATTTCTAAGAATTTTATTTTTTAAGATGGGTATTTTTTAACATATTCAAAGCTAGGCAGAAGCGCGTGATGAACCTCCACGGGGCACACAGAGCAGCTTTAACAGTTAGGAATTCATGATCGATTGTTTCATCTACGCCTCTGTCCTCTTTCCCCTACATTTTAAGGCAAATCTCAAACATCTTATCATTTTGTCCATAAATATGTCCGCGTGTGGCTCTAAACGACAAGGCCTCTTAAGAGTTTTTCAGTAAAGAAAAGGTACTGACATCCTGTTTTTCGTATATGCAAATGCTCAGCAGCAGATACTTTCCCCAGGTTTTTGTGCATTTTTAATTTTGTTTATGGCATTTTTTTTTTACAGTGCAGAAATTTAGCATTAGTCAAATGTATGCATCATTCCCTTCACGGTTCCCTCCTTTGCCTTTATGCTCAGTGGAGGCTAAGTAAGATTTAAGATCCTACCCAAGAGCAGATGAGACTTCACCTGCCTGTGGCATGACTTATTACAGAAAATATTTCAGAATATTTAACACTGCCAGCGAGCCGCGGAGGCCGGGCGCACATCCACGTCTGATTCCTGGCTGTTTTGTGAGTCTTGCTCTGTCTGTGGTCCCCGGGGCTGTAAGTTGTCCCCGCTCCCAGTACTTTTTCTCTTCTCCCCATTCACTCTTTCTCGTTCCCTGTTGTAAGCCCCAGCTCCCCCTCTCCTCCGTGGCTTCTGTGCTGAGTAAGGGAGGCCGGGTATGCAGGCTTGTCAGGCGTAGCCGTAAAGCCGAGTAACAGGACGGAGCCAGGGCCCCGGATGCGCTCTAGTCAGTCAACTTCACAGACTTAGCTTCCCCTGGACTCCCCGGGGCCTTTTCCTTGGTTCTTTTTTTTTTTTTTTTAATTAAGTTTCAGAGGTAGAATTTAGTGACTAATAGCCTTTCGTGCTGGTCTTTGCCGCACTCTGACCTGATGAGCCGGTTCTCCCCCGCTCACGAACACACTTTCTCATTCTGCCTGACTTGCTGCTACTATCAGCAATAATGTGTGAAGGTAACTCACTTTGGCCCGGAATCTGGGTGTGAAACCCTGTCTTCCACTCAGGCGTCCAGCGTGAACGGGACAGACGATGAAAAGGCCTCTCACGTGGGTCCTGCTGACACACACCTCAAGTCTGAGAATGACAAGCTGAAGATCGCCTTGACACAGAGGTAAGGGTGTTTAAAATCCAGATGGCATTTTCTCCAAGGTCAGGGCCTCCCGCGGCCTTTCCCGCCTGGCGGGGTTTCACGAGGAGACTGGGTCCTGCTCAGCGTGTCTGGTCTTGTCTCCCGGCCAAAGGAAGGCCAGCTGGCTTCATGGCTGTTCTCTGGCTGACCAGACCAGGAGTGTGTGTCTGCCTGCGTGTGTGCGAGAGTACAGAGCACGTGAAAGAGGTGTGTATGTGTGAGAGAGAGAGACGTGTCCCTGTGCTTGTGTTCCGTTTTGGTTTTTTGAGGAACCAAGTGTATCATTTATTCATATAGAATAAGATTGAGTCTCAAGCATCCAAGGAAAACCTGTAAAAACCTAACTATTAAAACTAATATAACCTCTCACAAAAATCACACACAGAATATGTATTTGAAGAAGAGATTTCCTTACAGTATGACCTGGAACCATCAATTACATAGACTAGAAATATAAAATACAGAAAACCTAAGGGCACAGTATCTCTGTGAAGAAAGTTTTAAAATTATTTTGAGGACCATAAATGAATAATTTAACAAATAGATAAATTCTATTGGGAGGTGGTAGAAATACCTTCATATTTTAAAAAGAATTCATTTCCCCTAAATTGATGTATAAATTTAACACAATCCCCATAATAATATCAACACGATTTTAATTTTTAATGACTACACAGGCCGTGCATATGGTTTCCTGTCTTGGGAGTGTGGCCCATTTCCCAACGGCTGGGCTGGCCCCGTGAACATGCCGGAGCTGTTGTCCTTGGGAATCATCCTCTCCCCACCCCAGGCAGGGGTTTGGCCAGCTTCCCCCAGCCTTTCTGTGGCTGAGAAGCTGCTCCCCCCAGACTTGCCCCATTAAAAACCTGGGTCACATTAACTCCATTTTACAGATGAGGAAACTGAGTCCCAGGTGGTAAAGTGGGTCCTTTCCTAAGGTCACATGGCTAGTCAATTTCTCCACCATCCTGCCTGCTTTTCACTCTTTTGTTGTTTAACACACAAGATGTTGCTTGGATGAAAACATTTCACCCCTAAACATAAAGGTTTTTAAATCCCAACTTAATGAACAAATGAATTATAGGAATGGGTGTGGAGCCATTTCCCTAAATAAGCTTAAATTCTCAGCCATCAGCTCTGAGATTAATCAGATTCCGTTTTACCTTTTTTTTTTTTTTTTGCCTGTGGTGCTTGAAACGGAAAGCTTGTATTTCTAGTCACGTTCTTACGTCCTTGAGGCTGTGGGGTGGAAGATAACACAGATTATTGAGACACAGTCCTATTTACTTACCCCCCCCCACACACACACACACTAAAAAAAGGCCTTTCAAGACAGAAGTGACTTGAGCCAGGCAGGGTTGATTAGAAGCTGGACTTGTTCGGCGGGGCGCATCCTGCGTGTCCTGTGGGTCCCATGTGTCCTGCACAGCCCTGGCTTCGGGGCCCGTGTGGACTGCAAAGCCAGGAGACAGAAGGACCATGAAAGCCAACAGCCCCTGAGGGGAGCCTGATTCCAGTTTGTTTCTTGAAACTCCTTCTTCGTGGGTACATAGGATGAAAGACAAACGCGAGGTGGTTTTGGTCCTGCAGACCTGGGGTCCTCCCTTGCCCCAGAGGTGATGCAGGGTCAGCCAGGGCTCCTTCACACACGCTGTTGCTGTCCCCTCTGCCTTCTGGTCATCGGCTCTAGATTCCTCTGCAGGCTTGGAGGGGACCCAGGTTATCCCCTGAAGCTGGGCTACTTGTCACACCCGGGGTCCTGGGGTGTCGGGGGTGGCCGAACAGGGCTGCAGCATCCGTGAGACTGTCGGAGGCCCATGTCAGAGCCTGTGTCCTTGGGGCTCGCTTCAGGAAGGGATGGGACAGAGGGTTCTGCGGCGGGGGCTTGGTAGGGAGAGAGGGGGTCCTCCGCACACCCTGCGGCTTCCTTCTTAGCTCCGGCTCCCCGTTCCCCAGGAGTTTTGTTCTTTCCTAAAGCAATTCTTTAAGAAAATCGCCCGATAAGATGACCTGTTGGCACAAGAGAGGCCCCCGCCCTTCTTGGCACCTGATCCTCCTGGCTGGCCCCCCAGAGGCGGGGAGGGTGGCGGGTGGGGTAGAGCGGGGTGGGTGGCCCCTGGCGTCACGGTCACCGCCTGGGCCCGCCCGCAGTGCCGCCAACGTGAAGAAATGGGAGATGGAACTGCAGACCCTGCGCGAGAGCAACGCCCGGCTGACCGCGGCGCTGCAGGAGTCGGCCGCCAGCGTGGAGCAGTGGAAGAGGCAGTTCTCCATCTGCCGCGATGAGAACGACCGGCTCCGGACCAAGGTGCGGGATGGTCCCGTTCTGCTTCTCTCCCCGCTGCCCTCACTCGCCCCCCTCCCCGTGGCGGGAGGAAGACGTGCAGTCGCTCCCCTTTGAACCCCCCCCACCTCCCCACTTTTCCGAGTAGGAACACACGTGAGTGAGCCGGGTGTTACAGCTGCTGTTGCAAAGAAGACGGACACACGGGAGACTTCAGCCTTGTCCCTCTGACGCTGGCTGTGGGTGGCCCTCCCTTGGCATGTTCTGTGGTTCGTTGACCTTTGGTAGAGTAAAGGGTCCAGAGGGTGAGCGAGGAAGATAGATTCAGGAAACAGTGAGGAGCGCTCACTCAGAAACCCTACTTCTGTCTAAGCATGTGAATTGGGAAGTGGGCAAAGGACTATGGGCGCCGCAAATGTGAGCTGAGTGGCCGCTGACGGCTGACCTCGACCTCCCAGCAGGTCATCGGCAGCCTTCCCTCTAGTGAGTCACTCATACTATTTGTGGTTGGGGCTGAGTTGATGAGGTAGTTGTGGGGTGGCCAGAAAATCCCCAGTTGAGACCCTGGGGTCTCTGTGTGGCCGTGCTTTGATGCTCAGCCCGTTTATCCGGCAGGCCGTGGACAGCGGCTGCTGTGCCAGTGCAGGATTTCAGGGGGACCCATCTCCCTGAGACGGTATTCACTCTTCCTGGCCCCCCGTTTGTCACCTGCCTGCCAGCCTGAACAGAGCCGCCGGAGGCCACTCCCCTGTTTGCCCATCTTACTCTGCTACAGATGGTGCATGAAACGGCCTCGTGTCATTTTTTCATTTCAATGCCTTGAGTGCTGACCGTGAGGGCACCAGGCCAAGCGCTGACTCTGTGCGCTCCCTCCCGGGGCCTGGCTGATCTGTCTGCCAGCGGGATCGATCGCCCCGTCCTTCTCTTCCCGAGAGAGAGCTGGTCTCTCCCTTTGTGAGAGTGTAATGGGGGGAGGAGAGGAAGTCCACACCGTAGACTTTGCCGCCCTGAACGGGAAGCCCCGGGAACTCGATTTCCAGGGCACGGGGTAGAAGTCGGTGGAGTCCCCGGCGGCTCCTGTGGCTGGGGGTCCAAATTCCGGGGGCTGGTGTGCAGCCGCCTCTAAAAGTGTCGCCATCGTGACCGCCCAGGGCCCTTCCCCTCGAGGACTGCCGCTTGCTTGTGGGACCCCATCATTGTGGTGCTTTCGTGTTACTGGTGGTTCCCTTCCACCGTGCACTCTGCACACACACTCTGGCCACTGGGAAACACTCGTCGTCAGACGGCAAGGCCAAGGCTGAGGGCTTTGAACCCCTTCTGAGGGGTCGGGCCTGGGAAGGGGAGAAGAATGAGCTCTGGGGACTTGCCAGTTCAGTCTGCACCTCTCAGCTCTCCCGGAGGAGGCTCGCTCACAGGCCAGGCCCTTTCTGCGTGCGTCAGCAAGGAAAGGTCACCCTGGTTTAAGATGTTTGAAATGTCATTGCGTCTCATTTGGTGGCCACTGTCCCACAGCGTTGATCGCTTCTCTTCCCTGCTGTCTTAAACCTTTGAGGTGAAATGGAATAATTCAGGACATGATCAACTGACGTAAAAAATCATTATGGGGAAAAGCAGATAGATTCATGGGACATCTGGCCCCTACTTGAGACAAATCCTTCAAAGCAAACCTGCCGTTCCTGTCCCATAGCGGTGAGGGCAAACCGGAGGCCCGGCACAACCCGTGGCCAGGTTTCGTGACTGCCGTGGCTCTGCTGGCGTTAGGCAGGGTGGATAGCCCCCTGGGAGAGCCCCACGGGGTCTGCTCGCAGCCACAAGGAACAAAGTAAGTGGGTTAGCTCGCGGTTCATTGTAAAAGACAGCACAGACAGCTGTGGTGACCTTTTGCTTCACGTCCGAGTAAACGAGCCTCCCCGCATCGGCCCGCGGTGTCTGTTATAGATTGACGAGCTGGAAGAGCAGTGCAGTGAGATAGACAGAGAGAAGGAGAGGAACACGCAGCTGAAGCGGAGAATCGAGGAGCTGGAGTTGGAACTGCGGGAGAAGGAGACGGTGAGTAGAGGCGTCCGCAGGCCTTGTGTGCCCAGGACACAGCGGCAATAGTCNCGGAAACGGTTATAGGTGATCTGTCATCCCAAGTGGAGTTGTGCTGTCCCAGCTAATGCAGCGAGAGCCCCCGCCGTGCAGGCATGTGTGTTCTGGGGGGAGGGAGGGAGCAGGACAGCTAAGTGCACAGATGCCGGAGACCGCGGGCAAGGCACCAAACCTCCCAGCCTCAGTTTCCCTATGTAGAAGATGAGGATGCTAAGAATCCCTGTCTCTTTGTGGTGGTCACGTGATAATGCACGTAGCACACTCAGCCCTCAGAATGACCCATGTGCTGAATATTAACTCCGCCACCTTGGTTACTGTCGAGAACGGTACGGACGCCAAGAGCTGTTCTGCTAAACGTGCACACGGATCCTGGGTTTTCAAGGAGGCGTTTTATCTGAGTTTCAAATTTCCGTCCCCTGTAGGAGTTGAAAGACCTCCGCAAACAAAGTGAAATCATACCTCAGCTCATGTCGGAGTGTGAATACGTCTCTGAGAAGTTAGAGGTAAGGGTGGGGGCTGCATCCGCCTTGGCTCCGACCAGACGGCGTCCGTGTATTACTCGTTTCGCTGGGGCCTCCCCCTCACAGCTCCCCTGGTGAAGGAGAGTGACGTTCTGGTCATGAGAAGCCCGCAGTAACCGCGAGCCCGATGCCGTCTCTGCCCCCTGGGGTCAGACTCAGCCGTGTTTGCCTGTGGTTCCTCCACTTCTGTGACAGTTTCTGTGCATAGCCATAGTGCAGGGACTGTGTCCCCCCATAGGGTCTCCACGGAGCCTTAGGGTGGTGAGGGGAGGGCACAGAGCATAAGACCCAGAGCCAGTCCGCCTTGCCACTTCCCAGGCAGTGACCTTGGACGTGACCTTGGGCAGCGCCCCTCACTGGCCTCAGATTCCTGATCACGTCCCCTTTCACCGCCCCCTACTTCAGGAGCGCTTTGCTCAGGTGTACGACCCCAGGATTAGACACTGCTTATCACACCGATGTGAGGAGCGCAGCCCTGCGCCTGGTTTACGGACTCACAGCCACCCTGCCCTTGGGAGGAGCTCCACTGGCCCCCTGATCCGGGAGCCCAGACTGCCGCGCCTGGGTGTGGCGCGGCTCATCCTGCCTCCCTGAGGCCAGGGAGGCCTCAGCCTCTCCGTAGAACCAGGGAAACAAGTCACTGCCCCGTTTGTCCCATTTCTCTCTCCGAGAATGGAACTCCCGTGTGGCCTCTGTGGGCCCTTCTGGGACGAAAATCCCTTCGGCTGGGCCTGCAGACTTTCTCTGCCGGGCACTTTGTGCAAGGGCCCCTTTAATTAGACTCCCCCAGGCAGGACCCGAGCTCTGCATTCTGTTAGGCCATCCTTTATCAGGCCAGAGGTGGGTGAGGCGCTCTTCCTGTTAGCACCTGGGCCAGGGAACAGGCAGGAGAGGGGGACGTCCCAGGACGCCCCACGTTCTGCGCTGATGTTTCCCGCGTTGCAGACCTGTGGGGGCTTCGCAGGCCTAAGGACGCAGGCCCGGGAGAGGGGACAGCTGGGCTGCCGCGGGTCTTGGCGGGCGGGCCCCTTGGCTCTGCTCCAGGCCCTGCTCCCGTTTGTCTTGCTTCAGGCTGCGGAGAGAGACAATCAGAACCTGGAGGACAAGGTGCGGTCCCTAAAGACAGACATTGAGGAGAGTAAGTACCGCCAGCGCCACCTGAAGGTGGAGCTGAAGAGCTTCCTGGACGTGCTGGACGGGAAGATCGACGACCTGCACGACCTCCGCCGGGGCCTCTCCAAGCTGGGGGCCGACAACTAGGGGCGGCGGGGGGACGGGGCGGGGGCGTCCTCCCGGTGGTGTCACCTCTGTCCGCGCGGGTGCAGGTTGTCGCGTTGGCGCGCCGGTGGGGCCGTCACTCTCGCCTCCCTGGCCTGGCCAGGCTGCGGACCCGGAAGCCGCTGGCTCAGGAGCCCCGCGCCAGGCCCCCCTTACACGTTTACGCGGTCAGGGCAGGGTGTTTGTATCTTTCTCAAGGGCTGTTGCAACCACACCAACTGGACACAGTGTTTTCTAATCCAAATACGAACACCCTTTACACCTCCTTTTTCTGAAGAGTGATGAGAGTATTTGAACGTCCTCCAGGCACCAGTGCGGGGGGCATGGGGCGTTGAGGGGGGACAGCTGCCCCCTCGGTCAGAACCAAGATGCTTTCAAGCAGCTACTTAGTAGAGACTCGTCCTGAGAAAGAAAACAGGTCTCTGGTGGGCGCACGGGGATCGCCCGCATCCACTCTACCCCTTCCTCCCACCTCCAGTTTGTAGGGTTGCGACAACGTTCCTTTCCTGGGTTTTAATTTCTGAGCAGATTGCTGCGCAGTGAGGGTGCCTGGCACAGTGCCTGGCACGAAGTAGGTGCTTAATAAATATTTGTTCAATTAAACATATAAACAGCACTTAGTGTTTTAATCAACCCCCAGCAGAGTCCGTCGGACCCTGTTGAACAGTCCCTCATCCTGCTGCGCTGGAAAGGAATCCGAGTGATTGTGTGTGGTCAAGCTTCTGGATGGACTCCAGGGGCCCCGGGGCAGGGCTGGTGGCAATGGAGGCAGCAGGAGCTGGTCTGAGGCCACTCACTAGCTCATCCCTGGTGCTCTGCCCCTGGGTACCTTTGAACTGGAACCACCCTTCTTCTCTAGGGTGGGGATCTAGGATAGGACCCTATGTTGGGACAGGACAACTAAGAAAGAAATCATACAAGCCCACGAGGGAGAGTCTGCTCAGACTGACTGAGCCGTGGCCTTAGCGACAGTTGAGCTCTGCCTCTGCCCTCTCTGTTCCTGCTAATGGAAGGACCAGAGCCATAAAGCTCTTCTCTCTTACTGAGTTTCTCAGCAGGGCCAGGGAATGTCTGGACGCCTGCATGTGGCAAGATGGTTTGAATCCCTGGCCCCAGGCATTTCCAAATGCCTTTCGGGGTGGTAGAGGCTTTGGTGCCTCCTTACCCCTCTTTGCTGCTTTGGGAACCACCCAGAGAATGTCTCTTTCTAGAAAGAGTTTCTAGAATTTCCCTCTGGTGAATTTGGATGAACAAAAAACTGCCTGAGGAGGCTATGAATCCTGCTATTGAAACCATGTCTCTGAGCAGAGAGCTCTTGTTGGGATGAGGGCGGGAAGTCCGGTCATCTGGAGCACGAGGGCACCTCGGAGGGGACCTGCAGGCTGAGGGGGACAGCTCTGCTTGAGCACATGGCAGACAAAGTGGAAAGCGTGGTCAGTGCTCTTGGTGACTTGAGATAGGGTGCTGCTGGTCCGTCCTTTCCCCAGAGCCCCCCAGATAGCTCTCAGGGCAGTTGGGAGCAGCTCCCTACTGGTCCAGAGACCAGAGAGCTGGGCTGGCCATGACTCGGCCCCAGGGCCCAGCAGTGGCTCAAGGGGGTTCTTCTCAGGCCAGGTCAGACCACCTGTCAGCAGATTTGGTCTGGGGCTGCCTGGGAGCAGTGCACGCTGGGATTCCAAAACCTCAGCTTGGGTCTTCTGATGCCTGCCACCCCTGTCTGTTGGGTGACTTACGGATCTGGAATGAACCGTCCTGACTGGCTGCAGCATGCTCAGGTGGTGTATTCATAGGAAGATACAGTTGCTAAAGGTCTTTGTGGTTTTGCGGCAGTAGTGGTGGGAAACATGGCAGGGCTAGTGCCGTGACTGTGGCGGGCTCCTGTGTCCCTCTGTGGTCAAGACCCGTGATCCCTGCTCACCCCTCCCTGGGGATTTTGGCCAGCACCTTGCCAGGTGGTAGGATCCGCAGTGCAGTCTCAAGTGTTACAGCCCAGGAGCCAAGAGCATGAGGGGCTCCCCTAAGGGAGGTTGGGTTCAGCAGGGACAGCACCACAGCTGTAGGAAAGCTCTGGCCTTTCACTTCCTTCTGCTTTTCTCTGAAGATCTTAATGCTTCCTCGTTGACTTAATTTTAAAAAAGATGGCGCGGGGGCACCCTGGAGGGTCCATGGAGAGACTGCCCTGTCCGACAGCCCCTGGCACTGTGAGGGTGGGCTCCACGTAATGAAAATGATCTGCTGAATTCACCCCGCTTTCCGCCTGAGCCACATTGGTGCCCTCGCTCACGGGGACATCTAGCTGCACCCATGTCCTTCGGTTACCCGCACTGAAGCCGAGTGCAGGCAGCACGTCCGCCTGGCACTCGTGCACCCACCAGCCAGGCCATCTAGAACCAGGGCCGCGTTTCCTTGCCAGGTCATGTCTCCTGATATTGACATGTCCCGGGCTGGCCGCCTGAACAGGAATTAGCTTTGTTCCTGCATCTGTGCAACCTGGGGCCTAAAGGAGGGGAGGTGAACCGTGGAACCCCTTCATCATAATGGGCCTTAAAAATAATTTTCCTTCTGGGGTGCCCAGGTGGCTCCATCATTTAGGCGGCCGACTTGATTTCCGCTCGGGTCATGATCTCAGGGTCCGGGATCGAGCCCCACGTCAGGCTGCCTGCTCAGCAGGGAGTCTGCTTCTCCCTCTGCCTCTCACCCTGCTGGCGGGCGCTGTCACACGCTCTCTCTCTCAAATAAATAAATCTTGAAAAATAATAGTAATTTTCCTTCTAAGTAAAGACCCAAATGGGTGCATCACAAAATCGAGAGGGACGAGGGGAGAAGTCTTCCTAGTGGCCAGAGAATATAACCCCCCAAGTGACAGGCTGGGACAGTGTGGTCACGCTTGAAGGAGAGAGAGCCATCACCCACAGAGACCTGGAGCTTGGGTGCCCCATCAGTCCCACGCTGTCTCACGTGCTGTCACGTTAGAGCTCAGGTGGTGAGAGCGTTGGGCAGAGTCACTCCCCATTTTGCAGACGGGAAGCAGAGTCAGCGACACGCCTGTCACCCAGCAGCTTCATAGGCTCCCCATCCTTCTCTGCCGGGCCTTGGTCTGGGGTCTTTCTGGGAGCCATGCCACTGCTCTCCCTTTGTGACCTTTGTGTGCCAAGGAAAAAGTTCTCTGGGATCCTGATGAGAGCACATTGCAGTTACATTATTTTAATAGATCTCCACAGCAAGTGGTGATTTCTAAATGAGAGAAGTAGAGTTACATTTATGGTCATTACAGACAGTAAGTTCCACTTTTGAATGATTCTGGCTTTGCAGGATCTTTCTGAGAGCGTGCTGGGTTAAATGATGTCCATGCTCCGGGAGGCCAGAGCTATGAAACACGGATGTTGCAAGTTCTTCGTTGATGCCTTGTTTTAGTGGCGGTAGAGTGGTTTGCCCAGAACAGGTGGGGAGCCCCGAGGTGGCCGAGTGGTAAGCCGAGTTCCGGCTGGGAGTTTGACTGCTGCGCAGCCCCTGCCCAGACCGGAGCCAGCCCTGGGGGAGGAGCAGGCCCACCCTGTGGTTAGAGCAGGTTGAGTGGGACCTGACTTGACCCCCAGGAGGACTGTCCAGGTGGGCAGTTGGTCTCCAGGCTGCAGGCTCCCCGTGGACGTGTCCAGACTCGGGCAGCCCACGAGCTCCGCCTTGAGGACGGTGGTGCCCGACGGGTAGGTCCTGTGTTTGGCGCGAAGCCTTGAGTCAGAGGTAGAACAGAGCATAGTTCGGGTGCTCCCTGGACACACTGCCATCTGCCCGTTCTAAAGCACTGCTGCTCTCTAGAAGTCAGGGGCAGTGTTGGACGAGAGCCAGCCATGGGGCACGCCAGGGACCGTCCTGGGGCGCCTCCCGCATCGCCAGGGGCACCCTTAGAAGGAGGGCAGCCGTGATGGGACTTCAGCATAGGCGTTTGAAAGAGGCTGCTCTTTAGGAGACAGCTGTGCTCTTCGCTCATCACTGAAAGTGTGTTGTTTGTGCCATTGGTCCTTCTCAACGTTATGACTCTTGTGTCCTTGAGACGTCACTGGATTTTTGAAGCGCTGACAATTTAAACTAGAAGCTTGCAAACCACTGTCCATATATATATTTTTTAAATGATACGCATGGTTTGAAAGGAGCCTCATTCTGAGTACATGGTTTCTGTAAAAGAAACATCATATATTCGGGGGGGTGGCATCACGGAGAGGGAATCCTGTGTGGAAATGTATGTTCTTTACATGTCTTTTCCATACACCTGTCTCAAGGATCTGGGTTTTTCCTCTTTAAACACCAGCCAGGCGAGAAGGTGACTTTGGTAATAATTTGGCGGCTGGATGAAATGTTCTAGTGAACTTAGGAGTGTGTGTGTGTGTGTGTGTGTGTGTGTGTGTGTGTGTGTGTGTGTTGGAAAGAGTGGGAGAAACTGTAAGGAATGATTTTAAATAAGAAATGTATATACCTGAGAACAGTCTAATAAACCTGGTGTTGATGCTATATGTTCTAGAATTTGTCTCTGAGGAGATGAGTTTGTGGAATTGTACAGTGCCCTACACTCTTTGATGATGCAGAGCCTTGTGGAAAGTGGTCCCCCAGGCCACACAGACCCCTGGTGCACTGGCCAGACTGTGGGACATCTTGGCAGATGATTGACAGGTCTGATGATACGCAGCTGTGGGGAATGTGTTACTGTTTTTACCCTATTGTACCGCTTTCAGTATTAAGTCCTGACTTTAAATGAATTGTTGTAGCAATGTCTTGTGATACAGCAGCCCATTAGGCATTTCTTATATCAAATGTAGGAGTTTAATGATTAGTAAGAGGTGGTCAAGTGGACTCTCCCAGGAGTACGAGAGTGTGTGTGTGTGTGTGTGTGTGTGTGTATACACACTTTTCAAAAGAAACTACAGATGAGTGAAAAGAAAAAAAATCGCCTGCTATTAGACCATCTGATTATAACCACTGTTAACATTTTAGTGTATATCTTTTCAGACTTTTTTCTATGCATCTGTATCCGTTTCATTACTTTTTCATGAAAAACAATACAATTGTTATACATAACTGTTTTATAACTTTTTTTCCTTTGTGAAATTGTATCATGACTATCACTCAGGAGGTAAATTCCACCATTTTTAATATCTGTATAGGTTGTCCCGTGGATACTTGGGTGGTTCCCGATTTTTTATGGTCACAGTCAAGGATATGATGAAATCCTTTGTTCTAACATCTTTGTAAACTTGTCAGAAGATTTACTTAGGATCATTTCTAAAATTGGACTTGCTAGCTCAGAAGTGTGGGCAGTACGCATGCTGCTGTGTGTCTCCTCCTGTCCTTCCTGGGCACAAAGGAGACTCCACTTTCCAGCCCCCTCATCTGAAGTCATGCAAGGTCCCATGACATTCTGGCCAATGAGACCTGAGCAGAAGAGACCTGTGAAACTCCCATGCCAAGACTGTGAGATGGCCTTGACCCATTCTCCAGGCTCTGCACCCTTGTCTTCTCATGGGGTGATGTCCCAGCCCTGGGGCCTCTGTCAGCCTGGGTCCTTGAGGGACTGCAGAAGAATCCCCTTCTCCCCTCACAGCACCCACCCACCTACCTGCACAGACATGGAGTGTGGGTAAACGGTAAGCCTCCGGCATCACGCCACTGGGATTTCGGGGTTAATTTGTCACGGCAGCGTAACATGTCCTATTCTGACTAACAGAAAAAGGTACACATATTTTTAGGACTTTTAATATATATTACCTCAAATTGCCTTCCAGAAAGATGATACCAAATTATACTCCCACCAGCAATGTGTGAGAATGTCATACTACCCCTTTAACAGTGGTGTTACCGTGGGGGCCAGGGGTCTAGTTTTGGTATGCGTTGTTTGATTCAAGGGTGACCCTCACTAGCAAAAATATTGATTGGACAATATTCTTTTGTAATTTACCTATCATCTCCCCTGGCCACTTTCCTCATAAGATTAGTGTCTCTGTCTCAATGATTTCTAAGTTCTTCCTTTCCCCATAAATACCTTAAAAAAAAAAAAGTACGTATGGCTTTTTAAAATATTTAGACATTTAAACATTTTTTTCCTTTTATTCAAACCTATTTTTTCCTCCATGCCTGCTACCTTTGCTGTCAGGCTTATGAAGATCTTTCAGATTCTAATTCCAAGATTGTATAGTCACCAGGATTTTATACTTACCCTTTCATTGTTTTTAAACAGTTAAATCTATGGTGGGTAGGGGGTGGGTGAAAGAGGCAGGGGGGATTAAGAGCACGTGTATTGTGGTGAGCACTGGGTGAGATATCAAATCACTTGATCATTTTGTTGTACCCTGGAAACTAATGCCACACTGTCTTAACTATACTGGAATTTAAAAAATTAATAGGCCAATAAATAAATAAAATGAAAAAAATGTTAAATCTATGATCCATCTGGAATTTTTTTCTAAATTGGGAAATCTGTCCTTTCTTTGCAGATACGAAATTCCATTTTTATTGTATACCCAATCCTTCTGTATCATTAAGTGTGCCTCTGAGCTTTCTATGGGGCGTGTTCTGCTACTGGTACCACACTGTTTGCCATCACATATTTAGACTAGATGTCTCCATTAATCACACTTCTTCAAAAAAATTTTAGTACTTTTTGTATATTACTATTTCTAAAAGAAATTTGGGATCATTTTGTAATGTTTAGAAGAATTGGACATTGGATCATGTAAAAATTTATAGCTTACTCCTATAATTCTTCAGAGAGAAGTAACATCTTTATAATATTTAAACTTTGATTTCAGTAAATTTATACAGTAGTATGCTCCTCGGTATATTTTTCTAGCATGGGTAATTTGGTAGCTGTGCTTCCTATTGTAAATGAGCCCTGCTGTCCATTGTATTTTCCAACCGCTGCTTCTTGATATAAAGCACTCCTTTTTTTTTTTAATGAAAATTAGACTCACTGACTTTTATTTAAAGTATGATGTAAGAGTTGTATAAATGTACACATTAGGGGAAAACATAGAGACTGAAAGTGGCCCCATAATGAAAATCCCTCTGCCCTAAGATAGTCGACGGTTGGTGCATATTCCTCAAAATTTTTTTTTCTAAAAATGTTTTTCTCTTTTATCCTTTTGACCATGTGCTACTCTTCCAGTACTTGGCAACAGGTCCTGGGCGTCTTCCTGGGTCAGTGCGCGTCAATCTACCTCATCCTGAACTCTGCATAGACAGCAGTGTGTGCGTGTACTGGTTTATTTAGCGTGGCAGGTGGTGGCTTATTTTGTAATTAGCCAATTACTGAGTTTTCTTCTAATGGTTTTGTTGTCACTAATTCTTTTGCCTCTCTCAGGTAGACAATGGTTCTGGGTGGTGATGATAATTTTACCTCCATATATTTTTAATCGGCTTATCTCACTTCCTTATCTCATCACGTTGATCACTTTTGGAAGAACGTAAAGTAAAACATATATAATTGTGCCAGTCTTGTACGTTCTCTCTCTCTATATATATATATATTTTTTTTTCTTTTACTTAGCAAGAATACTTCTAGTGTTTCTCTAAAAGTAAAAATTTGACTCTTAGTGAAAGATATTCTTAATATTTGAATTTATATATTAAAATGATGTCTTTCTAGTTTGCTGAAAGCTTTATCAGTAATGGATGTTAGAATTTTATTAAATTCCTTTTTTTCACATCTGTCAAGACGATCAAATGGTTTTTATCATGCCCTAAGATGAATTATTTTCATAGACTTGCTAATGTCTAAGTGCTCTTTGCATTTCTAGAAAAACCTGGTTTAGTCACAGTATATCGTTCTTTTAATATAGATCTCCACTCAGTGTTAACAGTGGTTATTCATGGTGGGTTAGTTTATGGTAGATCTTTATTTTGTGTTCTTATTTGTATTTTCTGATTTTTCTACAAGTCTCGTGTATTACTTGTATAATAAAAATAAGAGCTTTAAAATAAGAAAAATATTTTGAATTTGGCTTGCTCGTATCTTGGAATTTTTCGTATGTTAAGATGGATAGTTGTGTAATTTTTTTGTCCTGCTTTGTCAGGTACTGGTGTTGGGTTTATGTTAACCTCTTGGGGAAAAAAAAAACAAGAACAAGAACAAGAACTTGGGGAGCTCTTGCTCTCTTTTTTCTATACCCTGTGAACAATTTAAATAATATTTAGAATTTTTTGCTCCTTCAAGTTTTTAGAATCTGTTTAAAACTGTCCAAGTCCAGTGCCTTTTTAGGAAATAATTCTTTGACACCTTTTTAAAATGTTTTCCAGGCTCATTGGTCTCTTCAAACTTTTTTCCTATTCTGTGAGTTTTGAGCCATTTAAGTTTGTTAATAAAGTTTCCGTTAAGATTTTCAGATATGCCAGCGTGGAGTATTCTCCTTTCTCATTCATAATGTTGTGTGTCCGTGCTTTCTCTTTATTCTGATTAGTTTTCCCAGAATTAGTCTATTTTATCAGTCTTTTCAAAGAACTTAAATCCTAATTTACTCTTTCACTGTTTTTTGATTTTTTGTTTGCTTTTGTTATTTCCTTAATTTTTTTCACCTTCTTAAGTTGGATGCCATTTTAACTTTGTCTTATTTAATGATGGGTGCGGTTACTAGCAATTGTAAGGCTGTGACTTCACTTCTGAATACTGCTTTATCCATATCCCTCAAATTTTTAAGTAGGGTGTTCTAAACTATAAATAATTTGTAATTTCAGATTTAACTTCATTTTTCACTGAAGAGTTATTTGAAATTATGCTTTTAAATTTCCAGATATTTTGACATTTGTGGTTGTTTTCAACATTTGTTACACATTTTGAGTTTAACTGCATTGCTGTCAAAGAGGGTCTGGCCTGTACAGTTTCTGGATTTTGGAGTTTATTGCTGTTGTCTTGGAACCTAACAACTTGTCACTTTTAGTAAATATTCCCAGGAAACTAGAAAAGAACATATATTCTCTAAAGAGAACAAAATTCAGTCTGTATTAATTTAACTTTATTAATTATAATATTATGGACCATTAATTTTTTACTTGATCCGTTAAATACTAAGGAAAGTGTGCGAGTCTTCCACTACTGTTGAATTTGTTTTTCTCGTGTTTCTAATGGTTTTTGCTTTATGTGTTTCAGTATGATGTCATTTGGCAAATTATCTTTTTATATTTAAGGCAAAAATAATGTCCCTTTGAAGACTTGTAAACCTTTGTGAATTTTACCTGATTTTGTTGTAAATGTTTGTTGTTGTTTATGTAGAAATACATAGTTCAGTAAAATGTTGGTGTCTGGTTTTAAGTCAACAAAAATCTTTCAGGATTTCAAAAATCCTTTGTGTCTTAAGGTATTTTGGAAGCTCTTGATCTCCCCAAGGATAGGTTGATGTTCTCTGGGGTCACTTCCTGAGCTGAAGCAAGGATGGCGGTGTGGGCTGAGGTCCATACGCTTTTGGTGGAATGGAGCGAGAGTTTTTGAGTATGCCAACATTCCAATTCCTTCTTTGGGGCAACCCCATGCGTGGGTATGCTTAGGGGACACCTGCCCTTCAGGTGGTGACATTTTGCCTTGATGGGGCCAGTACCAGAGCTGTTCTCAACCCAAGAGGCCTGTTTCTTCTGCAAGTCTAGCGTTCTGAGCGGAAGGCAGCAGAGTGTATGCTTGTGTTCTTGGCTGTTGGGGGGAAAGTTAATCTCAGAGACTCATTCTACCAGAAAAGATAGCTTTTCCAGAGCTGTTTGAACAGATATTCACTTGACAAAATCTGCGTCAGGCAGAGAACCAACTCTTCCCAAACACACGTAGGAAGTGTGAATCTCAACCCACAGCTCAGGAGTGGAAGAAATAAGACTTTCTCTCTTTTCCTCTCATTCAAGTTAGTTTCTGTTTTGAGTCCCCATTCTACCAGCCCCGTGCAATTTGATCTTGGTCAGTTCTGGGACCCCCTTTTCTCCGGTGTGAGTCTTCAGAGGTTCGGGGTGGGGGTTACATATCTTTCGAGGTTTTGGGAGGAGGGGTCTAGTGCCTGCTGAGGTGTCCTCTGTTCCTGCCCCTGCCCTGCTCTGTCTCCCGCTCTGTGTCCTGCTTGCGTGCTTGGGAGTACGAGAATTACTCAGGTGTTCCCGTGCTCCAGAGCTCTCTCTGTGGCCGTCCCGTTTGACAGCCAAGGTCTCGGGTGGAGAGTGATTTAACTTGAAGGGACTGCTGGGTAGGCCAGATGCGTTTGCGCAGGAGCTCACTGCTGAGCGGAAGTGGGTTCTGTGGCCACCAACGCCTGCTTGTTTGCAGACGGCTCCCATCCGCAGGCCCGCAGCCACCTTGTGGGTTAGTGACCCTGCCCACTGCGAGAGCCACCTCCCCGAGGGGCCTCCTCACACCACATCCGGTCCTGTGCTTTACCTCTCCAGGGCATTGGGCCACGTTGACCTGGCTCTTGAAATAATCCTCCCCAGACGCTGAAGTTTTCCTTCCCAATCCTGTCTTACTTCTGACTGTCCCTCCTCCTTCCACTCCTCCTCCTGCTTTGGAGTGTTGGGGTCTCCAAGGATCCAGCCTTGGCCACTTCCCTTGACACTCTCCCCTCAACCCCGGCCGTCTCAGGACCTCCATGGTTGATTCCATCAGCAGCCGCCCATGCCCCTGGCTTGCGTCCCAGCGGCCCCCACACAGTCCAGCTCCCATCCTGCAGAGCCACCATCCTGCCCTCTGCGCCGGCCCATCTTTGCTGCCTGTTTGGCAACTCGTGATGTTGGGTCCTCCCTCGGGCTGTCCGGTCTCTTCACCCCTGCCACACTCTGCAGACGGACCACCCGGCCTGCTCCCGGCCTCCATTGTCCAGGGCTCCTCCAGCCTCCGGTTCCTCTTATGTGAAGCTGCCCAGAGGCCTCTTCCCAAGGCTGGAGACATCAGATTCTAGCCCCACCTGCTCACTCCCGCAAGGCCTCCCAGGGCACCTCCCACTGCCCAGTCTCACAGGGCTCCTCCTGCTCCCCTCCTGCTGCCTGGAACCCTTCCGCTGTGCCAGCCTGGGGACGCAAAGGTGAGGTTCCCAGTTTCCACAGGTATGTACCTCCAGGGGTGAGGTGAGACGGTATGTTTAGGTGCTAGTGGAACCCAGCTGATGGGGGGGGGGGGGCTGTGAGGCCCCGAACGGGGGCCAGAGCACAGCCAGCTTCCCCAGAACTGGTGGAGCCCAGGCCACTCTGAAGATCCTCAGACCTGTGAGACATCAGGTTTCAGGGCCCCCGCCCCGGGAAGGAGCCCGCAGTGACTCTGCCTGCCTCGCGAGTCCCTCACCACAGCCCCGAGTTGGCGGCCTGCCTGTGTGTGCACTCAGTCTTCGGAGGGTGGTCTGCAGACCGGGCCTGGCGGTGTGCCTCCCAGCAAGCTCCTCGTGTTGGACAAGACGGTGGCTCCCCAAAGATGTCCACGTCCCAATCCCTGCAACCTGGGAATACGTGATCTTTGGTGGCAGCAGGAAACTTGCAGCTGTGACTTAGGTTACAGAACTCCAGGTGGGGACATGATCCTGGATTACCTGGGTGGGGGCCCAGTCTAATGAGTTCTTCAACGCAGGGCACTTTCCCAGCTGGGGTCAGAAGGAGATATGATGGCGGAAGAAGAGTCTGAGAGATGAGCGACTGCTGGCTTTGAGGAGGCATGAAGGCCACAGCCAGTGAACGCAGGTGGCCTCTAGAAACAGAAGAGGCAAGCAAACAGCCTCCGGAAAGGAACACGGCCCTGCACCTGGAGGTCAGCCCCGTGGGGCCCATGGCGGACTTTGGACTTACAGAGCCGTGAGATGTGGAGTGTGTGTGAAGGCCCTGGTTTGTGGGGGTTTGTCACGGCAGCAGCAGAAAACCAGTACACTCCTCCCGTGAGTTTACATACCTAAGAATCGCGAAGCTCTGCTGTATGAATTCATTCGCCTTCATGGTTTCCCGTGCTGGGGGCTCATGAATGGAAAACCCCTTGATTCTAGCACCTGCTATCACGTGCTTGGTTCCCCTACTCAAATTCTGGAGAGGGAATGAATGAGCACTCGAACAGGGAAGTCTGATTGGCTCAACGTCTCCTTTTTCACCACAGGACACCCCAAGGATGCTGCCAGTATGGACTGCTCTCCTGGACCAGCTTTGGGCAGAGGGCCCACCCCAGGTAGAAAACATGGCCTCGAGAGGCTGCCTGTGGAGCTAGGGCTGTGGGAGGCAGCATGAGTGGTGCCAGGGGACAGGTGCAGTTGTCGGAGAGGGGGGAGGGGGCAGAAAGACATGTGGGACTGATGCTGAACAATGGGTGTGGGTTTGCCAGGACGTGGAAGCAGGTGCCATCCCAGGCACTTAGGCTTCAGCTGGGGCAACTTGATGCCGAGTACAGACTGCAGGAGGGGCGGGGCTGCCCAGGGGACAGCAGCAAGGTCCCCGAGGACTCAGTCCCCCATGGGCCGCTGAGGGGCTGGGGAGCTGGGAAGGCGGCTGGAGAGTGACCGGGGTCCTTGGGAGAGCAGGGTGGGAGTTTGGGAGGTTGGAAGTTAGGTAGTCGGAGGGCACACTTGTCCGTCTCCTTGGACCAGAGTCTGGGCTGAATTCAACGTTTGGCTGGAAGAAAGGGGTGAGGGGGGAAATGAGGGAGAGGAGGCTCCGGAGAAGGGTAAGTTTTGATGCACAGAGCACAGTTGGGTGAGGGGTTTTAACTGGGAGAACTCTCTTTTGTAAAGGATCCTATTTCCGAAGGCTTCTTGTCTTTGGCAACCCTTGCAAAGCACATTCTGAGAATTATCCAAGCTTGAGTAAGTCTCAGAATACTGAAATTACAATAATTAAGATAAAAACAATATCAAACTGCAAGTAAGCATAGGGAAGTCCAACAAAGCTCTGACTTCGCCATTTTTTAAAATATCAGATTCCTTCCAGAGAAACGTGCTAATAAGCTCGGTCCATGTGTGCTGGGGCAGGAGGCCTGAGGCACAGGCACCGGACCTGCCTCGGGTTTGGGACTGAGGGCCAGCAGGTGGCTGGGCGAGTGTCCCCTGTGTGGCGCCCCTGGGGACCTGTGCGGGAGCAGTGGGGCCGGGGCAGCAGAGCCTGCATGCAGAGCACGCATGTTCATGCCCAGGAGCTGGGTTCAGGTTGGCATCTCGAGGTCGGGGAAGGCAGGACACGGGACAGACCCATGGGCAACCTGACAGTGGCCACACACGGAGGAAGGTCCCAGACCCCTCCCAGCGGAGGCCCCTCAGGACTGAGTCTATGAGGATGGAGTTAAGAAGAATCTGGAAGTAGGAGGGGTTTTGATAAATAACTTTTCTTTAGAAACAAAGGAAGGTCGATGCATCCTGTTCTGTGGAAACTCAGGATTGCCACGGCAAGCTTGAGGCTTCTGAGGTTAGTGGGGATACTGTGGACAGTCTGAGAAATGAGCAGACTGCCTTGTGTTGACCCCTTCCCCGTCCTGCATTCACCTCAAAGCAAGGAGGAAAGATCCCCACATGAGACTTCAGTTCCTGAGGGGAATATTATTATCCGAAATCTTGTTAAAAACTTTAAACCACCCCTGCCCCCCGCCAGGCAGGGACAGCTGTGTTCAGATATTACGTTTTGTGTCCTCATGAGTGACACTGATACGTCATAAATAGTTCTTTATTATGAGTTTATATAGTACTTGATACATAAAATATATTTCATTTAAAATATTTAAAATATTTCCTGGCTATAAGCAGCTTATTCTGATTCTTGCTAAAATCGTGTTCACATTCCAACCCTTGGCTGTGAGGAGACCACGAATCCACACGAACAGGGAGACACGGTCAGTAGTTGAATGCTGCTGCGACTTCTTTTCGGAATAAGGGAATGATTCTAGGTAATCCTTGGTGAAAAATAAATACTATTCTCTTACACCAGTAACACTGTGGGTTCTTAGATCCCAACTGCACTTTGGTGTGTGGAAGTCACCACCCCTTGACTTCCTGCCCTGAATTTAAGAGCCACGGCATTCCAGAAAAGCTGCCAACATCTCGCAAAGCCCTGCTCAGCTCTCAGGCTGTCACCTGGCTGATGGACCTGCTCACAGGCTTCTCGAGCAGGGGTGCTGGGCCTGCGTCACCTCATTCAAGTGCGGGGAGCCCGTGGCAGGGCAGAGCGCTCAGCGGTCCCACTCACCGCCCGGGCCCGGCTCCTCGCTGTCCTCCTCCTCCGAGTCCACGGACACTCTCTTGATCCTTTGGAGTGCCGCCTTGATGCTTCTCTCCAGGTCGCTGGTCGGCTTGTTGCTGGGGCTCAGGCCGACGCCAGAGTGAACTTTCTTCAGCGTGACCCCCCGCCTTATGGCAGCCAGAAGCTGCTCGTTGAAGGAGGTGTGGGGAGGGCTTGGAGCGGCCAAGTCCACCCTCTGCAGGGGGCTGTTGCCACTCCTTAGGGAGGCCAGCACTTCATCCATAGATCCTGAAAGAAGCAAACAGAGCAGGTACGATCAGGAAACCGTGCTCTCCCCCAAGATGCCAGGGTGTTTGGGTCCTGCTTACGTGATTGGTCACACACGGCTTAATAACAGGATCTCAGATGCTTTGATTCGCACTAGAAAGGTCAACCCCAGGCTCCCTGTGTGAGCGCAGGGTAAGCACTCCTGTTTCCCCCGACCACTCCCCGTCCACGACATCCTCGAAGCCACGGCAGCTCTGAGGCACGGTCATGCGCACCTGTCCTCACAACGGCTGTTTTTCAAGACACAGGTTATCTTTGTGTGTGATCCTGAAGCCTGGGAGATCCTGACCCAGTGTGTGTGACGGGGGTGCCCGGATCACGAAATTGTATCTCCTCCATTTTGCCTCCCACTCTAAGAAAATCTTGTTCTACCGTGTCCCCGCCGTCTTTCTCTAACTTCACTCTGGGGTGTGTCAGTGGTGACTCGTTCTGTGACGGTGACAGGAGGAGGTTTGCACACAGGAAGAGGCTGAAAGGAGACTCATCGGAGACAGTGAACCTGGAGGAGGCGGTGCAGTTTGGAACAGTTCCGTTTACAGGTTGCCTACTGCCGCCCCCTTGCCCGTTCCAGCTGGAGGGGCTCAGGCGTAGTCTTTGTAACAAAGGTACACAGAATTCTTCTGGGATTTATCTAACACACACGCACACACACACACACACACCCGCCCAAAGCAGCAGGCTCTGAGGCTGGGCAGACGGGATATAAGCCAGTCTCCTCAACAGTCAACGTATCAGCCATAAGTAGAACTACAAGTCAGAGCGACAGCCCTCGCTCAACAAAGAACATTCATGTGTATTCAGTGTACTGTACGTGCAAAGGCAAAATGGGGTCTGCTGGGTTTTCTTTGACCACTTCATTTTAGAAAGATCTCCCAAAATACGGTTTCTCAGTCCACCAGTCTGTAAGAACCTTCTGAATTCAAATGTTCCTCTACAATAATTCCCACCAATATTCAGCTTAAGTTGCAATAATTAAATTCTGTAAATGACTCAAGAGGCGCCAGCAGCTTAATTCAAAGCAACACTGAGAAAAATTCCAGTGGCAGAAATCAAACGCACACTCAAGTCTTAAGAACGTGAAACGGGATCCTTTAACAGCGACCCCAGGTCATGGGACCGTTAACCGTGTAGAGATCGTTTCTTCAAGATGAGTTAGCGTTTAGCCAACTCAGATTCGGGCTGTGCTAACTTTGCAGTGAGAGCGATAACTTAAGGCAGCAAATGCTGGAGAATTTTAGGACCGTAGAGAATTCTGCAAAAGATCTGGTTTGAGGGCGATTGCTCCAGCCAGCCGCGCAAGAACTGAGCGGGGACAGGACCCCAGCCATTACCTGGGCCTCCGAAACCGGCTGAGGCATAACACGCTCTTCCAGCCGATGACTCGGGCGATTCGCACACCAGCGGGAGTGGCCCATCGGCGGTTACCGAAGTCTGAGAGTGTGAGTTCTGGCCATTCGTGGACTGAGAATAAGCAAAGGGCCGAGCAGGGAGGGGCAGTGGCGGCGGCGGCGGGGGTGGCGGCGGTGACAGTTCCGCGCTGGATCTGCAGTGTGTTTGGTCACCAACCAGAACGGAGCTCTGGACAGCATTTCCAGAGCCCTGCGGCTCCTCAGGGGTCTGCGTGTTACTGACTTCAGAGAAGGGCGCGGAGGACGGATGGCTCTCGGCGGCCGTTGGGGAGGTCTGTGGAGAAGACGCATCTGGCAGGCGAGGAGCTGCAGGTGCTGAGCGAGGGGTCTTTAGTGCAGACCCACCGGGACATCTCTGAAAAGGAAATGGTGCCTGAGAAACTTGCCGCCACGCACACGGTCAGGATGCTGAAACGGGCGGGCAGTACGTAAACGCTGACGGGCCTCTGCCTGGGGGGGTTCTCATTTGTCCTTCTCACTCTGGACAGCCGCCCTTGCTACTAAATCTGTAACTAAGGAATAAGTATTCCTTTGATATATAATACTTTCTCTGTAATAAAGTAAATATATGACAGTATACACATAGATGAAAACGTAATAGTTTTAGTATAAAAAGTAAGACTTGAAATAATAGGAAGTTAGCTGAGAAAATGATGGTGAATCTATTTAAAATATTAGGCAGCGACAAAAAACCAAACAGGACACAAAGTCAGTGAAACATTCTAAAAAAATAGGTGAAACAGTGTTAAATTTATAACCATGTAAAACACAGCAGTATGAAAAATTCCCCCAGAGTGGACCTCAGAGTGACAGGTGTAACATGTCTCTCCTCTAATTTTTAAGTTTAGAGTAAATTTTATAATTTAAAAATGTAAATTTATTTTATTTTTATTTGAGAGATTTAGAGAGAGCACAGCAGGGGAGGGGCAGAGGGAGAAGAAGTTTCCCCATTGAGCAGGGAGCCCAATGCGGGGCTCAATCCCAAAACCCTGAGATCATGACCTGAGCCAAAGGCAGACACTTAATAGACTGAGCCACCCAGATCCTTCTAAAAATGTAAATTTAAAACATTCTGGTCTCTCGGGTATTACTTAGATAAATGAAAAACACAACCTCATATAAAGAAAACGAATCTTGAGTGGTGGGAGGGTGGTCCCTGATGAAGGCTCTGACCAGCCAATGAAACACAGAAAATGTAAATACTATGAAACCATTAGAATGAACTAGATCTATATATATGAACATGAACACATCTCAAAAATGTAATTTAAGTGAAAAAAACCAAACTGGCAGAGGATGTATGTAACGTAATAATGCTGATGTAAACTTAGTAATATACCAAAAGTACAATCCATGATAAAGAGCACAGGCATACCTCATCTTATTGCACTTTGCTTTATTTCGCTTTGCAAATACGGCATTTTTTATAAATTGAAGGTTGTGGCAACCCTGTGTCAGACAAGTCTGTTGGGGCCATTTTTCCAACAGGATTTGCTCATTTCGTGTCTCTGTGTCACATTTTGGCAAATCTTGCAATATTTCAGATGTTTTCATCATTACGTGTGTTACGGTGATCTGTGATCGGTGATCTGTGATGTTACTGTTATAGTTGTTTTGGGCGGGGTGTCTGGGTGGCTCAGATGTTAAACATCTGCTTTGGGCTCAGGTCATGATCCCGGGGTCCTGGGATTAAGCCCTGAGTCAGGCTTCCTGCTCAGCGGGGGAGCCTGCTTCTCCCTCTGCCTGCCGCTCCCCCTGCTCGTGCTCTTTCACACACTCTCTCTCAAATAAAATCTTTAAAAACAACCGTTTTGGGGTGCCCAAACTGTGCCCGTGTAAGAGAGTCAACTTCATCATTGTCTTATTCTAGGAGACTGCCACAGCCAGCCCGCCTTCGGCACCTGCCGCCCTGACCCGCCAGCAGCCAGCGACATGCAGGCAAGACCCTCCACCAGCAGAAAGACTACAACTAGCTGAAAGCTCAGATGATCACATTTTGAGCAATGAAGTGTTTTTAAATGAAGGTATGTACGTTTTCGGTAGACATCGTGCTATTGCACACTTAACAGACTACATACAGTATAGTATAAACATTGCTTTTACATGCACTGGGACACCAAAAAATTCACTTGCCTTGCTTTACTAGGGTGGTCTGGAACCACACCTGCACGGTCTCCCTGCCACGTTTTTCTAAGTCTTTCCACAGCAAACAGGAAAGCGACAGCAGCAAGCCCCAGACCTCACCAATGCGGCTGCCAGTCACATAGTGACTATGTGACGTAGTCACATAGACAGAACTGGAGTCCCGGAAACTCCGGACCAGCCTCCAGGGGTCGTCCAACCGTCCTGATGGCAGGGAGGCCAAACCCCCTGAGACCCCCTCGGCATCCCTGTGGCTGCATGTCCCTGTGACTCTGGCCTGTTGAGTTCTGCCTTACGTTGCTGGGAAGTGTGTCTCCCCAGGGCTCACCCAAGACAAATTAAACCCTCAACCTCCTAGCAGCCCCTCAGATGTTTAAAAACAACCTGTCTGGGCTCAGCACGGGATTCACTTCCTGTCTTCTGCTGCTCCTACTTCCTTCCTGCCAACTGTGCTCAAACTGGCTTTGCCCCCTTGGAGGGTGGCACTTCTTGGCAAACACAGGATCCCCTTGGTCACCAGAGGCTGCTTCTGTTCATGCATCTCAAAAATGCACGGGCTTTTCTGGAGCTTCATCACAAGTGACTGGTGGGAGGCTGAAAGAAACTAAATTCTCAAGGTTCTTCCCCCTGCATTGAGACCCCAAGCACTCCACGTTCCTTCCTGCCAACCTCTAGAGAAGGATACACCTCCAACAACCAAAAAACCTGCACTCTAAACCAATGGGAAGTCAGTGGGCTACATTTTTTAACTCCCTGTTCCAGTCTGTTGAGAGCGTAGGTGGCCTGGTTCTGTCACCCTCCATCAGTCTGTGCCTCCCATCTCCACATTTGAAAAACTGATTCCTGATCAGCTGGTTCGAGGCTAAAGAGTCGGACTTGCACCCCCAGACCCTTCCTCCACCCTGACTGCTCCATTCACCGTGCCCTCCGGCGACAGCTGACCGACCGGTCATCCTGCACACATTTGCCTGCCTTCATCTGGTTTTCCCACGACATCCCTCCAACAAGTCTTCCCACTTCCGGACATAGGGTCTGGGATTCGTGACTTTTAGAAGCTCCCCAGCTGATCCTGATACGCTGCCCAGGCAGGAGAAGGCCTGTTGTGGCTCCGGAGTTAGAGACAAGTGACTGCACATAAGCCTGAGCTAAGCTGTGTAACCGCTTGGGGCCACAGGGTTAAGAAGTAAATGAGAATGAATGTACGTGTCTAGCACCAGGCTAGTATACAGTAGGTGCTCATTAATGATCAGAGTAGTAAGCACATCAGAAAGCAAGCTGAAGTCATTGTGTCCTGGTGTGGTCTCCAGTGGCCCCTTTTCTCGTTGGCATCACAGCACACCTTCAATACTTTATTCGAGAATTTTGTCTGGGCGTGGGCGGTCTCTCGTTTTGGGGGCAGCTACAGACTTGGGTCTTTGTGAAGGCGTGCTGTAGGTGTGTGATGAAAATGGGTTTATGTTTTATATTCCACTAGTTTAACACTGTTTCTAAATAAGTAGCTATTTACTTTCTTTATAAACCTATTCACTTTCCACAGAGCCCTTAACTATATACTATGTCACTGTGCTCCCTTGACTGGAATTCTTTATTACAGGTGAGGAAAAAGCGAGCTAAAGTTGAGGCCCATCTAACTGGCTGGGCAGCACCACGGCGGACAGAGTCAGCACCACTGGGTCGGGGGGGAGAGCAGGAGCCCTGGTGTAGAGCAATATCAAAAACCACTTAATATTCTCATATTTTCGGGGCTCCTGGGGGGCTCAGTTGGTCAGTTGGTTGAAGCGTCTGCCTTCGGCTCAGGTCACAATCTCGGGGTCCTGGGCTCAAGCCCCACATTGGGCTCCCTGCTCAACGGGGAGCCTGCTTCTCGCTCTCCCTCTGCCCCTCTCCCCAGTCGTTCGTGTGCGCTCACTCTCTCTCTCAAATAAATAAAATCTTTTAAAAAATATTCTAATATTTTTGTTTTTTATTTCTACACTAAAAATAATGGCGTTTGGGGAAGATTTTGTGTTCCCAATGATCTGTTCATGATACTTGACACTTGGCTCCCAGCACGGGTGATCTTCATTTATGTCTCCAGAGAATGCAGGTGAGGTGACTATTTCTAGAACTTACCTCTTTAAATGCTCTCAACCGCTGGAGTGTTTTTTTGCGCTCCTGGTCTATCCATTCTTTTTTCTTTTGCTCTTCTTCTTTCATCTTGTCTCTTTTCTATATTTAAAGAAACGTATGTTTGTACATTTCTCAAAGTAGAAGTCTTGAGGAAGAACGGGTCGGTGACCCGATGCTGGCACCTCCCCCAGCCCGCCTCCCGCGCCCCCTCCCCAAGCCGCAGGGCGGGACTGCAGGCTCCCCAGGATCACGCCAGCCGCCTGTCTGGGCAGGAGCTCCACTCTCCAAGGATTTAAGGCAGTGTGTCACATGATGCAAACCGAAGGCATTTTCTCTTCAACCACTTACCACCTGGATACTGTGATGCTGATGAAAACGTTTCACACTTTCTTCAGCCAGCTGCAGTCGGAGCCGATGATTCTGTCTGCATTGATCCTGGGAGGACAACACAAGTCACCTGCACAGTTGTCAGTGTCACCGCGGGCTCTAGCGGAGAAGCTCAGCAGAAGGCGGTGCTGTGTTTGTGCTGTTGTGTGAGGCATTCATTCTCAGGAGTTCCTGGCGTGGCTCCGTGGTCCTGCCTCCCCTCGGGCATAGGGCCTGTGCTGACGGGCTACTTACGGGGATCGACCCAGTGGTAAGGACCACGGCTGATTCCGTGCCGTGAAAGATGGAAAAGGAAACCCCCAGGTGGAAATGAGGGAACACAGGCAGTCCCCACGCTGAAATGGCATGTGTCCTAAGGATCTGTTTCCATGTACTTGTTTTAAACACATCTCCCCACAATATTACAATAGTAATTACATTTCCAAACATACCTATATGATCATATCCAACCCACAAATACCTGGAAAATTGTATTAAAAACTGTATTTTAACTGTGCATAACCATTCTTAGTATATTACCTTTCATGTAATCATGGAGTTTTTAAAAATTAAGAAAAAAATCACTCACCAAACATAAGGATTGAAATGAACTGAATATTCTAAGATTAAAAAAAAATTTTTTAAAGTCATTTCTACACCCAGCGTGGGCCTCAAACTCACAACCCCAAGATCAAGAGTTGCAAGCTCCTCTGACTGAGCCAGCCCACGCCCTGTTATTTCTAATATTCTATAATCAATAATTTATGATAAAATAAATTTTAGAATGTACTATACCTGATAAGTTTCTACCTACCATGATTTTTAGAATACCTGTGTATGTAACAGGCATTTGACAAACAGTTGTTGAATGGATCAATCAAAATCTAGAGATTATGGTAAATGGTTAGATCCCAAAAGAAACAGAATCCTTTTTTAAAAAATGTAAATATATTTTATTTGTAGCCACTGATAGCTATGTAAACAGACAAAAAATTAATCACTGTATTGGTAGAAAGCCTTCCTTTCAAAACCTCTAATTTTCCATAGGAGGAGTCCCTGGAAGGAGAAGGAAAAGACAGCAGCCTGCCCGGCACACCTACCTGTCTGTTCCTGAGACAGGCTCTCCGGGCGCAGATCCTGCCCCGCTGGGACTCCAGGCGCTGGCACTGCCGGCTCAGCCTTCTCACCTCCACGCTCCGGTCCCCCGGCAGCCCCGTCACACCATCCAGGGCTCCCAGCTCCTCTGGACTTTCACACGGGTCGTAATAGACAACTTCCTCCTCTTTATCTAGAAACATATTGAGGACGTTTTTTAAAACATGGTTGGATAGAAAAAAAAAAACACAAAAATACTTTAAGTGTAAGAAAGTAAAGATGTCTTGTAACCCTACCACCCAGGGAGAGCTGCTATCAACGTGTGTACACGTACACAGCTACGCACACACACACACACACACACGGCTACACACATATACACATACAGTTACACACATGTACACAGCTACACACATACACACACAGCTACACAGCCACACAGCTACACACATATACACACACAGCTACACACATGTACACACACAGCTACACACACGTACACACAGCTACACACACGTACACACAGCCACACATATCAACAACACAGTGCCAAGAGGACATTTTTCATGTGATGGAAGCAGAATTTTAATGGCAACACAGTATTCTCTAATTTGAGCAGTCTGTATTGTTAGAATATTCCAGGGTCCCATTATTACCAGTTTCATGGTGATGAACATCTGAACATAAAATCTCTCTGTACATGTTTATTACTTCTTTAGACGATGAATAGTCAGGGCTCTTGATAGCGTTCAGTGGCCCTCCAGAAAGGCAACTACATTCTACCCGTGGTGTGGCATTAAGGTGCCCTAAAGATATTTAATCTTGATTACATATGTATTGTTAAAAAATACATGCTACTTGTAACAAATCCCAGCCCTACAGAACTAAGTAAAATAGAAAGTGAAATTTTCTCCTTCCTTTCCCAAACCTTTGAAATCCCATTCCTGGAGGAAAACATGAACAATTTGGCATGCCTCTTTCCAGATTAACTTTTTAAATAGGATTTTCCCCTAAATATGTAACATGCTTATAACCTGAAATTACCGTAAAGTTTTTTGAATACCGAGGATTAAATTAGATATTTAGATTCAGTATGTAGAAAATCATTATGCTTGGGGAACTTGGGGGGGGGGAGCCTTAAGTTAAAGGAGAGACATACCATGTTCTTGGACGGGAAGATTCAAAATTGCGAAGATGATAATTCTCCCCTAATTAATCTCTAATTTTAAGCACAATCCCAAGAAAAATTCCAGGAAGATTTTGTTTTTGGTTTTGTTTTTGGTTTAGAACTTGGGAAAATGATTCTAAAGTTCTTCTGGAAGATTAAAGGAGTGAGAAGAGTCAGAAAACCTGTGGAAAAGCAGAGCACTGAGGGAGGTGCTTGCCGTACCAGACACTAAGATGTACATCCAAGCACAGTAACGGGAACGTGTGGGACCAGCCCCAGGAGCCACTCACAAACTAGAGAAAGAATGATGCATAATTAGACGAAAATAAATGTGATAATTCTGGACATGAGACAGGAAGCCAGTCAAAGCACTTGGGGAAAACGTTTTCAAAATCAGTGACTGGAACTACCTCACAATTTGGGGGGGAGGTTAGATTCCTACCTCACATCAAAATTAACCTGGATTAAAGAGCTGAATGTTGTTTTTTTAAGTCACAAACATACTAAAAGAAAACATCGGTAAAATATTGATACAGTTTGGGGAGGAGGAGCACTTTTGCCAGGTGTCACCACAAACGCAGGAACACGTCACTGAAAGCAGACGGGACTTCCTAAACATGAAGTATTTCTGCAAGGCAAGAAAAAGCGAATGGCGGGGAGAAATTCTTTGCAACACAGGACAGATAATAGAGTAACAGCCTTAGTATGGAAAGGGAACGTTCCAAAGAAAAATGGGCAAAGACCAAGGATAGACAGTTAATAAAAGAAATACAGACGGCCAGTCGACACGCAGAATCGTGCCCGCCAAGCTTGTAATTAAATAACATGAAAAGTACAGGATGCCGTTGTCTTCAATCAAGTAGGCAAGAACGTAAAAGAATGGTGTCAGTGCGGGGCAACAGCTATTTTCATCGTTGGCCGTGTCTTTTTGCACCACCTCAATCTAGAAGGCCGTTATGCAGCACGGAATTTGGGAATCAGAAGATAACAGAGGCGAGGAAATATGTGCATCGGGTGATGATTGTAGTGCTAGCAGGTGTGTGTCAGCATGCAAAGTCTGCACTGTCCTTGACCCAACGATCCCGCCTCTGGAAACTTATTCCAAGGAAACAATCTGGGGCACCTGAGTGGCTCAGTCGGTTAAGCATCTGCCTTCCGCTCAGGTCATGATCCCAGGGTCCTGGGATCGAGTCCCACAACGGGCTCCCTGCTCAGCGGGGAGTCTGCCTCTCCCTCTCCCTCTGCCTGTTGCTCCCCCTGCTTGTGTCTCTCTCTCAAATAAATTAATTAAAAAAAAATGAATCTCTCCTACACACAAGGACAGGTAAAGGAAGGTTCTTCGCCACACTGCCATTTGCAATAGTGAAAGACTGGAAATCACTTTAAGTCCATATAATCAAATACTGTGCAGCCATTAAAATGTCTGATGTTTTTCTTACTGAAATGGAAAGGCGGTTATCATGCACTAAATGAGAAGAGTTTACTAAACAGGATATACAGTTTTCGTTTAAAAATCGGTATTTACTTGTGTACATCAGAATACAGACAAGGCTCCCCAGCGCGCTATCCTCACTCCCTATCTGTAGGTGATGGACCTGGGAGATAACGGTTTTCCTTTCTTTGTTTTGCTGCCTGTTTAACTGCGAATATACCACAGCAATAACAAAAATGCTAAAAGAAAATTTTAGGAAATTTCAGTAGATGTTTTAGTCAATTTATAGGAAGTAATAACACGGCCTCTATCTCCTTGGAGGTGTGATTTAAACATTTTAATGTTTACATTTAAATATAAATCTTACCTTTGATAAGCCTTTTGATTGAGTCCAACTGTGTTATAAGCAGTATTTCTTCATATTTTAGTATCTCGAATTTAACCTCATACAGCTCTAATTGGACTTCATAATATTGTATTTCTAATTCATCTACAACATCTATATTTTTTTCTTGTTCTGGAAGATCTTCCATCTTGTTTTCATGAAAAAAGTAAGAGCAAGTAAAAATAATCAGTACATTGAAAGCTAATGTTAGATGCATTTGAACAATTTTCTATTCTCTGCTTAGGACCAAACAGAAAACAGAAGAGAAACATTTTTCCATTTCAAGTAACAAAACAAAAATGCCTTATTCAATGTTTGTTAACAAATAATCTTTGAAACATACAAAAACATTTAAGTTTAGAGAAAGATCAATGGCAGTGAGGCATTTGCAGTGTTTCCTGCTTCAAACTCTTAACATTACAGGGAGAAATTTAAGTGGCTGTGATCCTAGGATGAAGGACATTTGTATTACTCTCGGGTTGTGCTGAAACACTGCTTGATTGATTTAAGTGTATTACCCACTTCAGTACTGAGCTCAGCGTTATTACCAGAAGCATCTTACACTAGAATATTTCAAAAGCATCTTGACCAAAGGGAAGCTGTGTGGCCAACCTTCCACAGTCTAAATTCTCACTAGTCGAGGCTGTCGGAACGAGTGAAGCAAGGAAGGTCTGTTAACAGTGCTTGGAAAGAAAGGTGCCACCTAGAAGTGTAGGCTGGCTGGCTTTCTTTCCTTCCTCCTTTCTTTCCTTCCTTCCTTCCTTCCATGCATGCATGTGTGTGAGGCAGGGGGGTGACGGGGACAGAGGGAGAGGGACTCTTAAGCAGGCTCCACAACCAGTGTGGAGCCTGACGTAGGCTCGATCTCGCAACCCTGAGATCATGACCTGAGCCGAAATCAAGAGTTGGATGTTCAACGGACTGAGCCACCTAGGTGCCCTAAAAATGTGGGTTGTTTTTTTTTTTTAACCAAGTTTCACTTATCTTTGTCTTACCTTTCTCTGAATTTCAGCTCTTTTGTGATTTAAACACAACTCTCTGGCTCTCATGAGCTGCAGAGACTCTCGGGCTAACATCAACTTGAGTTTTTCTAATCTGGGAGCTGCTGTGGCCCAGGCAGCCTGGCCAAATCTCTTCTTGTCCTGTTCCATTTGTTTCTGCATTCCTGTTGGATTGTAATTAATAAAATAAAACATAATTACAACTCAATGAAAAAGGAAAAATATATCCCGAGCTAATTCTTTGTTTACTGCCTTTTACGTTACTTGCAAAACATCCTTTCTAAAAGAAAAATTGTTTTATTTTAATGATTTTTTTATTGTTGCAAAATAATACATGGACATCAGTATAAAAATTTTAGATACTTTGGGGCACCTGGCTGGCTCAGTCGGTGGAGCATGGGACTCTTGATCTAGGGGTTGTGAGTTCGAGCCCCACGTTGCGTGTAGAGATTACTTAAAAATAAAATCTTAAAAAAAATTTTAGATACTTCATTTAAAAAATAAAAATAATAAATCATGAATCTCACCTGAGGCAACATTTCTTACATTTTGGCACATATACATCCAGACTGTTTCTATGTCAAACTAGACAGTTTGCACCAAAAACAAAAAATAAATTAAAAACCCCACAGGGACGCCTGGGTGGCTCAGTCTGTTGAGCGTCTGCCTTGGGCTCAGGTCATGATCCCAGGGTCCTGGGATCGAGCCCTATGTCAGGCTCCCTGCTCAGCGGGGAGTCTGCTTCTCTCCTTCCCACTGCCCCTCTCCCTGCTTCTGCTCTCTCTCAAATAGGTGAATAAAATCTTTAGGAAAAAAAAAACCACTACAAGATCATCATTCTTCTCTGTAGCTTGTTTATTTCACTTAATGTACCATGGAACTCTCACCATTTATAAAAACAGATACAGAGAATCACACTTCAGAGCCACGTGACGTTTCACTTTATGAACGGAACTTAAACTTGTCGGTGTTGGGTTTCCTGTTTGGGGCCATCATCTACGGTGACTTACTTACTCCATCAGACAGAAGTCCTTCGCCCGCCCCACCCACCCCGGCCTGTCTGCGGCATTCTCTCACACCCCTTTCGTCTCTGCTCCAGCCCCCAGGCTTTCCTTAAGTTCCTCACACTGGCCAAGCTCCCTCCAGCCAGAGAGCTTGGTGAGAGGCATTTCCTCTGCCTGGAACCCTGTTCCCTCACTTTGATGCTCTCTCAACTCCCTCTGACCCTTCAGAGATCGAGATCGGGGCAGACGCCACTTCCAAGAGGCCTTCACTGACCTAGTGAAGGAGCCTCACGCCTCTCGGCGGCTCTCAGAGCCCCATGCTTCTCTTCTCCATGTGGCCAGCTACTACTGCCATCTTGCATGTGTTTGAAGCAATACATGAGATCTCTCCCCTCACCGGACTGCACTGTGTCGGTTATGCTTATTCTTATACTGAATCCCCAGCTCCCAGGAGACACAGTGCCTTGTGTTCAAGAGGCACTCAAATAGTTGTTGATTAATGAAAATGACACACATCTTAATACAGAATTTTAAATTGTTACCTGCTAATGCTTTTACTGTTTCTTTAAAATAATTCACTGTAATGTCCTGAATAGAGACTACAGCTTCTTCAGCCTGTCTGGTCCATTGTTTGGCTTCCTTCTGCAAGGCAACTATCCTCTTAGGACCCAAATCATCCTCATCCAAGGATTTCTACAAAAGGGAAAATTGTATTAGTAAGAGAAAATAGTAATGCAAGAGCCACAGGAAACTGGGTACACGGATTATTTCAACTACTTTTATTACTACTACTTAGTTAATTACATTTCATTCATTCAGCAATTCCTTACTGAGTATGAATGAAGCTCTAAGCTAGGCACCACCTGGAAGACAAAGAGATACTCTGGGGCATGAAGAAAAATAAAAACTTACTTTCACCCTGCATTACTAGAATAACATTTTCTAGACAGGAATGCTCTCAAGTTATGTTTCTCTATTAATGTACAATTGTGTAGGGGCTTCAGGCTGCCTCAGTCAGTGGAGCGTGCGACTCTTGATCTTGGGTTGTGAGTTCAAGCCCCACATTGGGTATAGAGATTACATAAAAAATTTTAAAAAAAATTTTTAACCCCGCAATTGTTTAAATGACACCTCTGTTGTTAAACATTCAGCACAGGGCCTGGTACACAACATTCAAGTGTTAGCTGTTGCTACGGTTTCTTTTAGGGATATGGCAGGAAGCTTTTTCAATACAATAACTCTTCTCTGAAGGGCAAAAATAATACAATAACCTAAAAGATAGTAAAATCTATTCATAATTACAACATATACTAGTAGTCATTCGGCATCCAATTCTACAAAGCCATTAATATAAGAAATACAGGTTAGCCATCAGGGAAATGTAAATCAAAACCATAGGAAATGACTTTACATCCACTAGGATGGCTAAAACCAAAAAGACAATAACAAGTGTTGACAATAATATAGACAAACTGGAACCCTCATTTACTGCGGGTAGGAATGCAAAATGGTATGTTTGCACTGGAAAACAGTCTGACAGTTCTTTGGAAAGGCTAAATATAGTTACCATATGACCCAGCAGTTCCACTGCTAGGTATATATCCAAGAGAAATGAAAACATATGTCCACATAGACACTTGTACACAGATGTTGACAGCAGCACTGTTCCTAATATCAAAAAGTGGAAACAAACTAAAAGTCCATCAAACAACCCAAATGTCCATCAGCTGCTAAGTGGAGAAGTAAAATGTGCTATATCCACGTAGTGAATACTATAGGGCCATAGGAGGAAAGGAACTTCTGGTACATCAACATGGATGGACCTTGGAAACATTACGCAACAAGAAAAGAGCCAGACACAAAGGACCACATCTTGTATGGTCCCATACAAGATGAAATGCCTAGAAGCAGAAAGTAGACTGGTGGTTGCCTAGGGTCAGAGGTGGGGGGGAACAGAGAGTGACTGCTAATGGGCATGGGTTTCTTTTGGGGGTGATGAAAATGTTCTGGAGCTAGACAGTGGTGATAGTTGCTCAAATGAATATACTAAAAACCACTGAATGGTACCTTAAACAGGTGAATGGTATAGTCTGTGAATTATATCTCCGTGAAGCTGTTAAAGAAAAAAATATATACAGGAAGAAAAGACTATCCAAATAATAAACTTTCAGAATAATGAGCAGAACAACTTTCTCTGGAAATTCGAGTGGCATGAGTTTTATCTAAACGGAATGCCATTTCTACAGTATGACAGCTTAGCAGGGGCTGTGAGTACGTGTGTGGAAGGCTGGCCCGGAGCGGGGGGCAGAGATCAAGAGATCTCTCTGATGTCTTCTGACTCGAGCTAGTTGAGACCCAGGGAAAGCTATTTAACCCCTCTGGCTCTAGGTTCCTTTGCAACACTGACAAGAATGCCTGTTCTAACTAGGGTCACTGGGTTGTTCCAGAGCTCAAGGAAATAAGAACGATGGCAACAGTCGCTGAAGCGCCAATTACTGACTTATGATCCAAGGCCTGCTATTTATATTTTCATCCTGTTTCTTGGAAATCTGCATGTGTCCTTAGAGGCTGAAAGTAGGCTAAAGTAAATAAGCATTACATCAAAACCAAGTCATCAGCAAAGAACATGTTTAACCCTTAAAAATCTGCAGAAATCTTAAGGTATTCAGATGACCGATGTAAAGTGCCTTCATTTTAAAATGAGTTTTTAAAAATAAATTTATACACACACACACACACACACACACACACCCATATATACACTACCATCTAACATAAGGGTGAACCCAAGGTGCAAACACAGACCGAATCTTAAATGGGACTAAAGAAATATGTGACAAATAGTAAATTTGATAAAATAAAAAATGTAAAGAAAACATACCAAAATACCAAGCTTACATAAAGTTGCAACTTCTCTCATATCCCTAAATGGCTTCAGTAAATACTGGAAGAACATAGTTGCCCCAGTAACTAATTCCTGGTATGCTTCGTCTTCCTCTCGATAAGCGTTCATTAGTGCTACCATCGTGTGGGCTTTATCATGCCCCTGAAGAACCTAGACGACAGAATGTAAACAGAGCTCAAGTAAGGCCAGTGTTTATCAGCTCATACCAAACAAACCAAAGTAAAGACACTTTAATGCCCTAAACTTTAAAATTAAAAATACTGATTAAATATGAAAATGCTATTGTCCTCCAACCAAAAGGCCCAATAAAACAAGAATGGTCAAATTAAATCATGGTATATCCATGGTAGACTGTTATTGCTGTAATCATTCAATGGTGTGACAGGCCTAACAAACTCCTTTTATAAAGCCATTTTAATTTAAAAAGCTCATTTTTTATGCAGCTTAAGGAGATGTAATTAAGATTTTGAAACGTGGCTGAATTCTTCTCCCACACCCCCCTTCCTCAAAAGAAGGCACAGAAAAACCATCCAGATTAAGAACGGCCTATAATGAGAACGAGCAAGCAAGAGGACATGTCCAGGGAGTTAGAGCACTAAATCTTGGCCACCCGTAGTAAATTGTGGATACACATGCCGTATTTTTTCTCCCAACCCCTTCTGTGAACTTGCGTTCCCCCTCTCCTTAAATTCTATAAATTTATCACTCAAAGAATAAATTGTTCGGCTTCTCAAATGACCTCTTTTGAGCTTGAAATTACACTCCTGTCGCTATTCCAAATCGATAAATAAAGCTCACTCCTCGTCGGCTTTCCATCTGACCGACTCTGCGTAACTTTCCAAACCTTTCTCCTAGAGGCCCCTTTATCTTCTAAAGCAGAGGTCTCCATTGTTCCTGTCCCCCCATTCGCAGAAGCGGGAAGTGTTTACATCCAGTCCGTGTTGTTGTTTCCCACATGTACTACGGCTGTTTCCGGTTCTGCTTTCGTTATTCTCTAGCAAATCCTGTTAGGACAGCCGGCTCTGCCAGCGTCTTCAGAGAAAGTGGTCGGAGGCTGGCTCCAGACGGCGAATGCACGCTGACCCGCCTGGGCACGCCCTCCCACCGACCCCGCTCCTCCAGGTGACAGGCACCTGCACACCTGTGCACCTGCGCGCGCCCTGTCCACGCCCACCGTCACCTGGCCCGCCGGCAGCCCGGCTCTAGCGGACGCTACACACGCACACTCACCCACAGCGCCCGCACCCCTGCGGCGGCCCGGGCAGACCGGGCGGGAGAGGGCCGGCGCGTACCTGGTGCAGCCGCGCGTCCGCCGCGGTCCACTGCGCGCGCAGGGCCCGCTCCCGGAAGTCGCGCAAGCTCTCGCAGTCGGGCGCGCCGCCGTCGGCCGGGAAGAGCGCGTCGCGCACCGCCGCGCCGCCGCAGCCGCTCGCTGCCTCGCCCAGGTAGCGCTCCAGGCGCCAGCACAGCTCCTGCAGCGCCGCGTCCCCGGGGCCCGCGCGCGCCGGCCACACCAGCGCCCACAGCCCGAGCCCCAGGCCCCAGGCCCCGCCGGCGCTCGCGTCCAGCTCCGGCGGCAGCGGCGGGAAGCAGCGTTCCAGCGGCGGCCACAGCGCCGCCAGCTGCCGGTGAGCGCCGCGGAGCCCGGCGGCCGAGAGCAGGCCCGCCCAGCTCGGGGGTGACGCGGCCGGCTCGGACTCGGACTCTGGCTCGGGCCGGCTCCCCTCGCGCCGCCGCCGCTGCGCCGTGCGGTCGTGACAGGTCACCGCGAACTTGCCCTCCGTGTCGTTCCAGGCCACAAGGAAGCGCAACTGGTGTTGCTTGGGCTCGGCGAAGAGGTCCTCGCGGACCGGCACCCAGCCCTCCAAGCTGTCGGGCTGCTCGTCCTCCATGGCCGGCGGCTCAGCGGCCCGCGGACCCGGCTCGCGCGCGCCCGGCCTCCCCGCACCCGCAGTGGCAGGCCTCGGATCGCGGCATTCTCGCCAGACTGCGCTCGCGTCAGCGCCCGTCGGGCTCACCCCCGCGGCGCCTCTGATTGGCTGTCCGCGCGTGGGGGGTTCTCGGCAGCCAATGAGAAGGTCAGAAGGCTGTCGGCGTCTGGGCCCTGGGAAGTGGTCCCTGTCGCAACCGTGTCCCGGAGCCCGAGAACTTGCACCCTTGCCTCACCATTTCCACCTTTGTACCTACTGACGTAGGAAAAGTGTTCGTTACATGAAAGAGTTATCGTCTTAGCCTCCTGCGCTAAACTGCGAACCTCTCGAGGACGGGGACCGGCTGATTCGGTCCTTGCTCAGCAGGGCGCCAGTGAATACCGGAGGGTTCCTGCGCCCGGGGACGGTGCAAAGTTTCTGGAGACCAAACGATAAATCAAACGTAGGAGTTATTGGCTGAGTGCCTCTAAGCGGGTTAAATATGTGGGTAAAAGTCACACATTTATTGTTACTGATCCCACAAGCTTTCATGGAGTGTCTGCTGTGTGCAGGTTTGGGGGCGGGGCGGTGCAAGAGGGGCGGACACAAAACCTGTGTCGCTGTCTGCAAAGCATCCCAGCTCCTAGACCGAATGTTTACATTCAGTGTGTTCCTACTCTTCATGTTACAGCCAAGGAGACGGAGACCTGCAAAGAACCTTGTCCTAACACACACGCAGGCTAAGAAGACCACCTGGATCCCCAAGACCTGTTGAAGGAGATGGGGAAATATAATTTGAACTTGGGCATGGGATGTGACTTGAAGGGAATAAGACAGCCCTAGTCTGTGTCCGGGAAAAGCACAGCGTGCACCGAGAAACAAGTGCAGGTCAGCTTCCTTCCTGAGCGCACTGGGAGGGGTGGGGAAGGGGGTTCGGGAAAAGGAGGAGGGGGGAGATACCCCAGAAGCCGAGAGAAAGAGCCCTTCTCCGAGACTAGGCTCCTGGGATTAGATTCAGGAACCAGTGAAAGAGCTTTTAAAGGTTTGCAGCTGGGGTTGCTGTTATGCCCCAGGGAAAACAACAAAAAACCAGGGCCAGCCTGGAGCAATGGTTAGGGCATCTGTCCCCCTGAAGATGATCCCAGGGTATCTAGAAACCTCCATGGAATGTAGCTTTAAGGTCTAAAGTTGCTTGTCTGAGCTCTCCAGCTCCCCCCATCCCCTTTAATGCCTGTGTGGGGCTATGGGGCCTTCGACTCAGAACAGCTGCTCTTGGCAGTCCTCTTGGTGAGAACCTGTTAGTTGAAGGGATTTATTTTTTCTGAAACAATTTTTTAATATATTATCGTAGCTAATATGATTTAGTTGTAATTCTTTAAGTCTGTTTTACTATCTTTTTTGTGTATTCTTTACAGTATGTCTTTTTACTTTATTTGTTTTATACTATTTTATCATTTTTGGTAGTCTTCCTAATTTATTTGCTTTATCAAAATGACACTAGCAGGGGCGCCTAGGTGGCTCAGTCAGTTAAGGGTCTGCCTTCAGCTCAGGTCATGATCCCAGTCCCTGCTCAGTGGGGAGTTTGCTTCTCCCTCAGCGCCTCCCCTGCTTGTGCTCTCTCTCTCTGACAAATAAATAACTAAAAACTTTTTTTAAAAAATGACACTAGCAGGCTTTCTAATTATAAAAGTAATTTCTATTTTTGTGAGGGATGGATGCTTGTACATTCTTAGAAAAAAATAAGGGCAAGTACCCACCAAACATAGTAATTGCTGCTACCAGCATACATGCCTGCTTTATATTCACTTTATGGTTCTTTTGTAATACTTGCCTTTTTCTAAACCAAATACCATATATTATTTTTCAATGAAAAATATTTTTAAAAATTAATAAAAGGTGTAAATATAATTGTTATTAAAATAGGTACCATCAAAGATATAAAGAAAAAAGTAAAATAACTTGAAAGAGTTAAACCCTGCTCTCAGTTTATATGTACTATTATATATAATGTTGTATATTTTTATATATTTATATTATATGTTATACTACATATTATATACTTACATTATATGTTATGTTATATGCAGTATGTTTATATATCTATATTGTATATTTATATATCATCCAATATATATGATTATGCTGTATTGATATTTTACACTTCTACTTACAGATATATTGTGGGTATTTTCCACATGAAAAATAGGCATCTACATGATTATTTTTAATACTTGCCAATATTGAACTGACTGTATTGTGATTTAACAAATTCTATATTGACAGACATAGATTAATCTCAATTTTCTGTGAACATACGTAATGCCGTGGTAAACAAGATTCTTGTAGATACATCTTTGCATAAATTTTTTCTTTCAATTTTTTTCTTTTGATATTTTATTGTGCTTCTAATATTTTTATTTTGTAAATACCTGGCGGTAATGATATTTTTCAAATGACATTTTGATTAAGATTTAAAAAGCAATAGGAGTAAAATTCTGAGATCAAATCACCATAAGCAGACTTTTCAAGGAATGGCCCAGAACCCGGTTCATGCTCTCAGGAGGGAAACTGGTGGAGCAGTTTCTCTGGAGAACGCTGTTGGTGGGCTGCAGGGAGGGAAGTTGGAAGTCCTGTCCTCTATCCCCAACCCCAGTGAGGGATCTTCAAAGAGACCCTTCAGAGAGCTTGCTGTATCTCCTGCAGGTGGGCCAGTGGTGGCCTGAGGTGAACGGATTGGCTGTTTCGATGGCAGAGCCAGGAGATGTGGCTGCATTGGGTCTGACCACCTCCCAGAGTTTGCATGGACCAAGGATGGGCCTGCCTCCTAAGACCCAGATGTGAGCCAGCAGGAAGACAGTCAGCAAGGAATCATCAGATCCTGCCTACGAGAGCCAACTGTGTGGGTAAGGAGACCTCATTTGAGAGATCTTGGAGGTGGCCCACCAGGGCCGATGAGGGGAATGCAAGTGACCCCCTGGAACAGAGCGGTTCTCAGCCTGGTTGTGGGAACTCAGGGGAAAGGTCTCCATAATGGGAAACTCCAGAGTTGTACAAAAACTCCCATGAGAGAGGGAGGAAGAGAAAGAGGAAGGGTGCACAATAGAGGGCTCTAAGCACCTGCCAGCCCAGAGAGCCTGAAGCTAGCACCCACTGTGGCATCCACTCCATTACGAGCTGTCTTATCACCTTGGCGCCTCCTGCCCTGGCGTTCCACCAGCAGCTCAGGGAGGAGGTGTGGGGAGAAGAGGCCAACCTCATTCCTCCTTTGCCAGGGCAGACTTCTAGCTAAAGAGGCCCAGGCTGGGGAGGGGAGAAGATTTTGATACTGGCTAAGCTAACTTTGACTTTTGCATTAATATTCTGGAGGGTACCTTCAGTTACTGAATGGAGACCGTCTTCAAATGACCTTAGGACTGAAGGTCACCTAAGAGGGAGCAGAAAGTCATGGGTCTGCTGGGTTGTGTTTTTTATCCAGAGAGGGGAATGATTCCCACTGTGAGTACATATGAAAGGAGTGGTGGAAGGAAAAAAAATGAAGTTGCATTTGATTACCGTCAGAGCTGTGCTGGTTCAAAACACTTTGGGAAAAGACCGTCAGCGCAGGTGGAAACTGCCTGGCTTGAGGACTCTCCGTGCCCTCTCTCTCTGCATGGCCTGCAGCTGCCCTCCTGCCCTCTGCACACAACCGGCCTTCCGAGCAGCTAGGTGGAGCTACCGGCCTCAAATCCTCCCAGTAAATGAAGAAACTCGGGGGACAGCATGTGACCCCTCCTGGTGACACTTGAGCGGTAAGAAGTGCAAGACAGCCTAGGCAGGTCTATATTTGGACTTTCACATGTGGCAGGCCTGTTGCTATTTGCAGCGGGCGCCGGCTCATGTTACCGTCACCTTCCGCGCCCCAGTGGCAGAGCCCCTGCTGTAAGTCAGGCAGGGGCAGCTTTTGGGGCTCGCACAGGTAACCTGGAGGGAAATCCTCAGTTCTCTAGCATTCTCCAGAGGCCTCGGAGTAGAAGAAGAACCTGTGGACCCTTAAATCAGCAGGCAAGTTTTTGGATAATCCTATTCTTCTAATGCAAAGGGTATTACTAGAAACTCAGTTACTTACTGCCACGGTGTTAATGCAAAACCGTTCCTTTAGGGAAAGAGGTATGGTCTTAAACTGCAGACGTGTAAATGGCAGTCAACAGTGGGAATGTTTTCTGTGCCGTCCTGTAGCGCGGACTCGCCTTGGTGGAATGTGGTGTTGGTACAGGGTGTGAAAGCCTCTGTGCAGATGGAGGCTGGTGATTCTCGCAATGTGCCCTTAGAGTATTTTTAGTGCAGGGGCCCAATTGCTAGAACAGTTTGGAACCCTACATAGTGTTATCCTCTGGCTACGGTGCTGGGCTGATAAATACATTTTATTTTAATCTGCATGTGCCTCCCGACAAATCATGATTTCATGTTTTGATTGAAATATGGAAAAACTGGATTACAATCATTTTTCACCTGTTATACAAACCCCTCCTCCCGCAGAAAGCTTTCAGGTTTGGACTGTTTGTAAAAGCTGATTTGAGCTATTTTGCGTCACTGTATAGCCAGTGCTTTAAAGCAAGTGTCTTTAGCTGCCGCTCAGGAATTGCCAAGGGCTACATGGGTGAGCTTCTGAAATTATAGGCAAAATTATGTTTGTGCCATTATGGGCTCACTTTTAGGGAGAGAATTCACAGCTTTCAGTAGATTCCCAGAGGTGCTTGTGCCCCATAGAAGGCTAAAAATCATTTTTGTGGGGGACTTTTCTAATTAATGCACTGGGACACACCTCCCATGTAAGACTTAAGCAAAAGTTTTTTTGTTTTTTTTTACTGCAGCCCTGTGGCCTGGAGTAGAAGCGATCTAGCTACTGTGTTCTTTATAGGCTGTGACCTGTTTATTTCTCTTAGGTTCAGTTGCATCACTTACAAAATGACAGTTTATTGTTAATGTTCCTTTCTCCCCCAATTCTAAATACTTTGCTAAGACACTGGTCGAGTCCGGGCGTTGAGGGGGAAAGTGCGTGGCAGCTGTGGGGTGTGTTGCAAACCTCCTACTTCGGGGCCGACCTCCCAGACCAGTTTATCTGTCCAAAGGGGAAACGCAGGCCTGGAAGAATTTGTGCTCGTTAGATTTGTTCTTAATGTTTTCCAGTCTCCTTGATTGTGTAACAGTTCAATTTGGTGTTTCACTCTCCAGCTTCCGGTTGAAAGAACTTGTCAGCATGATTTATTGGTAATACCCAATTCTGGTTTTCTCCCTTTTGGTAGCACAGAAGTGTGTTATTTTTAGCAGGCTGCTCCGGGGTCTGTAGGTGATACGGTTTAGTGGAACACTGGGTCTGGATCCAGCAAGTGTTTACCTGCGGGGCTGCGTGTCCAGCATGCAGCACAGGGCCGCACACAGAGTAGCCCCAGATCACCCCTTGTTACATGAGATTGGGCGTGGCAGGTCCTTTCTCTGCACAGAAACTCAGTTTCACCATCCTAAAATCAGGACGTTAAATTAGATGCTGTCCCAGGGCCCTTCCATCCCTAGAGTTCCACACCTCTGCCTGGGCCCCCTGGGAGCGCTCGCCATGAGGACTGGCGACCTCACAGCTAATGTCTGTGCCTGGATGTGAGGCTCTTCTGCTCTGGGGCCTTCTCCCATCTTCAGTTGCTTTCAAGGGACAGAATGATCCCACAGCAGCCATGGGTGGCTCCACCCCACAATGGCCACTGTGCGTCTTCACTTTCTGACCCTGGTTCTCACCCTTCATGAGTGGCCCGGTGGGAGACGCCGAGGCCCAGATAACGATACTAGCAGCCACCCCACATTCATGACAGCAGCCGACATGGACTGAGGACCGACTTCGAGCCACGTGCTGCGCTGAGCATTTTACACAACATTGTATTATTGCATCTAAAAATTTTTACATACGTCATGTTATTTCATCTAGATGCTAACTTCATGAGGCGGGAACTAGCAAAAAGCCCGTCTCATGGGCTCCTGAAAGTAAGGGCCAGAGAGGTGATGTTGCCAAGGCCACACCGCTAAGAAGTAGCCGGAACAGAACGCAAGCGTAGAGCTCTCTGAATCCAGAGGGCAGCGGCCTTAGAGAAGGGCGAACGCTGGGCTGGGGGATGTTATCTGGAGATTGAATTGATAGAACCGGAATCAGGGACACTCCAAGGGGCTCCTGGGGCTCACGGCCAGCAGACTGTAGAAACAAGATGGTTTTAAGAAATGTCTGCCTGCAAGGTGACACGCAGGTGTGGCCCCGAGCGCTGTAGCCGTGTTAGCTTAGCTAATCCTCGCAACAAATACCCTCCGCTCACATGGGAAAAAGCTGGCTCAGAGCTGCTACGACACGTGGTCAAGGTCATAGAGTGGTCAAGGTCATAGAGTGGTCACGTCATTGGCCCCAGAAGCCGTGCTCTTCTTTGCGCCACGCTGCCTCTGGCAAAGCTGTCCCCGCCTTGAAGCGCTTCCCCTGCCGGGAGCTGGGCTGGACGTTCACTCGTCCAGTTTCTGCCTGGTGAGGCTGCGTATCCGACACCCCCAGACCTCCGTGTCCTGGAGCGACAGACATTTCCTATGTTTGCGCAGCTTTACTGAGATACACTTGACATCCGACACTGGGCGGGTGTAGGATCTACCCTGCGATGGGGTGATACACGTCTACACCGTAAGATGGTGACCCCAACGAGGGTGTTCACCAGAGGGTCCCTCACCTCACATAATTACTTTTTGGTGTGCGGTGAGAAAATGAAGTACACAGTGCGGTCTTGTTGACCACAGTCACCACGCTGACTCATAACTGGACGTCTGTTCTCTTTGACCAGCATCTCCCCGTGCCCCCCACTCGCCAGCCCCTGCAACCATGTTCCAGCGTCTGAGTTCACCTTGTTTGGAGTCCACGTCCATAGTGAGATCATACAGTCTGTCTTTCTCTGCTGATTCATCTCACTTAGCGTAATGCCCTCAAAGTCCATCCAGGTTGTTGGAAATGGTAGGATTTCCTTCTTTTTTGTGGCTGAGCAATATTCCATTGTTTATCTTCTTTATCCATTCATTTGTTGATGGACACTTCGGTTGTTTCTGTGTCTTGGCTACTGTGAATAATGCTGCAATGAACATAGGAGTAGAGATCTCTCTTTAAGATCCTGATTTCATTTCCTTTGGATGTATACCCAGAAGTGGGATTGCTGGAGCATATGGTAGTTCTGGTCTCAATTTTTTAAAGAACTTCCGTGCTATTTCCCATAATGGCAGTACCAATTTATATTCCCACCAACAGTGAATGAGAGTTCCCTTTTCCCACATCCTCGCCAACACTTGTTATCTCTTGTCTTTCTGGGACTGCCATTTTAACAGTTGTGAGATGCTATCTCATTGTGAGTTTGGGGGGGGGTTGTTTTGGTTTGTTTGTTCATTTGTTTGTTTTTAGGTAGGTTCCATGCCCAGCATGGAGCCCAACATGGGGCTTGAACTCACGACCCTGAGGACCCTGAGATGGAAACCTAAGCTGAGATCAAGAGTTGGTCTCTTGACCAACTGAGCGACCCAGGCGCCCCGTCACTGTGGTTTTGATTTGCATTTCCCTGATGATGAGTGATGTTAGCCATCTTTTCATGTGTCTGTTGGCCATCTGTATGTCTTCTTCATAAAAATGTTGAGTTATGTACTCTGTCCATTTTTTAATCAGGTTATTAGGGCGTTTTTGCTATTGAGCTGAATGAGTTCCTTACATATTTTGGATAGCAACTGTCATATACGTGGTTTGCAGGTATTTTCTCCTATTCCATAGGTTGCCTTTTCATTTTGTTGATTGTTTCTATTGCAGTGGAAGTTATTTTTAGTTCGATGTCGTCCCACTTGTTTATTTTTGCTCTTCTTGCTTGTGCTTTTGGTGTCACATCCAAAAAATTGTTGCCAAGACCGATGTCGAGGACCTTTTTCCCTTGTTTTCTTCTAGGAGTTTTATGGTTTCACGCCTTACATATAAGCCTTTAATCTATATCTTGAGTTAATTTTGGTAAGTGGTATAAAATAGGGGTCCGATTTTATTTTTTTGCATGTGATTACCCAGTTTCCCCAGTGCTATTTACTGAAGAGACTGTCCTTTCCCAGCACAGGGTAATTCTGATTAGCTAGGTGGCCAGACAGGCAGGAGAGCAAAGGCAGCATTCAGAGCCCCTTAGGATGGAAGGCTCTGACTGGTTTGTTGACAAGTAAGGTATGTGGGGTCGTAGGATGGATCAGAGCAGGGGAGAAGGCAAAGTGTCGTCTCCATAGCTGATGGCCTCTTTGGCCTTGGGAACCACGGAGGAGAGACGTGAGGGAAACTCGGGGTGATGCACGTGATGCTCGGGAATGGCCTTTGGGTCTGGCACGTATGTGGGGGTATGGAGGGAAGGTGTCTTGGTCCATCTCAATGCTAGTTGTGAGGGGATGCAGACCCATCATAGGGAGCTGTGTCCTACTTCACCTGAAGCCACACTTCCCCATCCCTAAAGCAAGCTCTGTTGTGCGGAGATGCCAGGACTGCCCCAGCCAGAGTCTAATTGTGGGCAGTGTTCTTATGAGCAGCCCCAAAGAACACCCAGGCTCTGGGATCCTCATAAATTGCAAACACTAAGGAGGCAAAGCACTGGCCCCAAAGCCTCTTGCTTTGTGATGCTGCCTCTGGGAGCGGCCTTCATCCATCCCCTCCCCCACCCAGGGGGTACACCAGGTCTCCGTGGACCCGTTGGTGGTCCAGGACACGGCGGAGCTAGTACTTCGTGCATCAGTCCTGCGTGGTCATGGTACTCGGCCTCAGCACAGAGTACTGAAGCTCACTGTCTTCCGTGTAAGGGTTTTGGAGCCTTAGAGAACAGGACTGAAGCTTTCCTGAACCCTAATGTGACGTGCCCGGTCTTGGAGTCTGGGGAGTAAAGTTTCCTTATGTGGCCCGGACCCCAGAAACCGGTTGCATGCGTGGTATGTGGTGAGGGGAGCCCCTGGCTGCTGGACGTCAGCCCCTCTGGGTGGTGCTGATGGAGGAAGTGAAACAGGAGCATCCTATGTGAACTTCAGAGCAGAACAGGGAAGAGGCTAGATTCCCAGGGGCTCACCAGGGCAGGGCCTGTGTGGTCCATCCCCACTGTCCCCCCACGCTCAGAGAAGGCCAGTCAGCTGCTGTGTTTTGTCTTGCCATTAGCACAAGCTGAGGTGAGCCCATGGGGGTGTGTGAGGGACCTCCAAGGAGGGTTATTGGATTAAGTTGGAAGAGTGACATTTGGGACAGAGCCCAGATGAAGAGAGGTGGCCGGGGGCTTCCCCAGGTTAAGGGCAGAGCAGGTCTCCATCCCTGGGATCCAGAGTCTACTATGGGTCTTCCTGAAGTAAGGCCAGATAGGGTACTGGGTCAGTGCTCTGTGTTCCTCATCGCCCCCCTTAGCGATTCCCATGCTCACAGGACAGAACTGGGAGGGCACGGGGCAGGCAGCAAGAGGAGCCTGGCGGCTGTCTCCAAGAGTGAGGAGGGAGGCCTGGGCCACGAGGGCAAAGGGTCCTCTCTGACCAGCCTTGAACACGGGCCAGGTTCTTTTCCCCGAGAGAATGGGTAGAAAAGCTGAGTGATTGGTGGTCTCTTCAGACAGAGCAGAGGAACAGATGAAACAGAAGGCCTATAGCAGAAAATGCAGGAAGGGGGTCAGGACCCACACAGTCCGTTCAGGACATCACAGGCATTAGAGGCCAGAGCATAGCGAGGCTGAAGAGTGGGTTCTCCAGAAGGGAGCCAAGTCCCTGGGACTTGAGGCATCTGCTAGCGTGGCCCGTGGGGGTGATCACAGGCTTGCAGCTCAGGAGACAGGATCCGAGTTGTCACACCACACATTGGAGTGGAGAAAGTGAGAGGCGATGAGCTCCATCTGGCGGTGTCGAATTTGGGGAGAATGGGAATGTTCAGGCTCCGGCTTCTCTAAACTTCTGCCTCTGCTTGGAGCAGAGGTCAGGGCCAGAGACAAGGATTTGGAGCCACTGGCAGAGAAGGGGACACAGAGCCATGAGAGTGGACGAGATCACCTGGGGCAGGTGGGGAGGGAGAAGAGGAACAGGGATGGAAGCCTAGGGAAGGCTGGCGTTAAGAGCAGCCCAGCGGGGGACTCGGAAAGGGAAAGAGTTCGAGCCTCCAAGAGAAGCTGGCAGGCTGAGCGCGGTCAACAGGATCGAATGTCACAGAACAGCTAGCAGAGCACGGGCCGGTGTCCATGGATTTCACAATTAGGCCAGCAGAAAATGCTGTATTTTTTCAAAGGCAATCAAAAACAGAGAAAATGGAAAGAAAAACGAACGGCATTTTTTATGTAGCTTTGGGGTAGTTACTAAAAGGACAGTGTCTCAGCAGAGGTCGCAGAGGCCCTCACTGCAGAAAGAGCAGTACTGCGGGTCGGGAAGGCCGCTGAGCCTGACTCCCGGGCGCAGCTGCAGCGCGGGAACTTACACAGACAGCTGGCCGCTGGCTCTGATCCCGCAGTGGAAATTAACAGGGGCTGTTTGGATCATAATAAACATTATGACAGGGCGGGGGGGGGGGGAGTGCTAAACCGTATCTTTAATTTTTTTTTATTTTGTTATTTCCCCCCAAAATTTATTGTATATACCATGTTGGAATAGTTTGGTAATAATAGTTTTCTTATTTTTTATTTTTTTAAAGATTTTATTTATTTATTTGAGAAAGAGAGACAGAGAAAGCAGGGGAGAGGGGCAGAGGGAGAAGCACAAGCAGACTCCCCGCTGAGTAGGGAGTCTGACAACGTGGGACTCGATCCCAGGACCCCAGGATCATGACCAGAGCCAAAGACAGATGCTTTGACTGAGCCACCCAGGCGCCCCAGTGATAGTAGTTTTTTTAGAAAGGTATTAGGCTTACCACAATTCATTGTTAAAGGGGACATTAGGAACTGGATTGTGGGGATGATTACACAACTTGAGAAATTTACTAAAAACCATTGAATCATGTACTTAAAATAGGTGAATTTTATGGTATATAAATTATATTTCAATAAAGTTATTTTCAAAATAGATTAGTGAGTAAGTTAAACAGCTCACAGGATTCCTGGTTTTATGTAGGAATAAGTGGTTGATAAAGTACTTCGGCAGGTTAATCAGAATGGTGGAACAGTTCAGTGGATAGAAATTTTGGCCAATATTTGGACATCAGCTACATCTGTTTGTGACTTATACAGTTAAATGAAAAAACAAGAACAAAAACTGCTTCTCTAAACCAAAATGTCATTCTATGGGGCACCTGGATGGCTCAGTCGGTTGGGCGTCTGACTCTTGATTTCGGCTCAGGTCATGATCTTGGGGTTCTGAGAGCAAGCTCTGTGTCAGGCTCTGTGCTCAGTGGGGAGTCTGCTTGAGATGCTCTCTCTCCTTCTCCCTTTGCCCCTCTCCCCGCTTGTGCACGCACTCTCTCTCTCTAATAAATAAATCTTTAAAACAAAAAAAAGTCATTGTGTTTTGTGTGTGATTAGTGGTCTTCAAATTCTTTTGCTCATGACCTCCCTTAGAACATTTACTAAAAATTTTTATCAAAAGTTTAAATAACCTTGTATTAGGTGATGGTTTCTCAGACATGATATCAGAAATACAAGCTCAAAGGAAAAAATGATAAATTGGACTACATCCAAATTAAAAACTTTTGTGCTTCAAAGGACACCTTCAAGAAAGTGAAAAGATAATTTACAGAGTAGGAGAAAAATACTTGCAAATCATACATCTGATAAAGGACTCGTATCCAGAATATGTAAAGAACCCTTACAGTTCAACAACAGGGGGGCCTGGGTGGCTCAGTCGGTTAAACATCTGGCTCTGGCTGAGATCATGATCCTGGCATCCTGGAATCGAGCCCTGCATCAGGCTCCCCACTCAGCAAGGAGCCTGCTTCTCCCTCTCTGTCTGCCCCTTCCCCTGCTCATGTTTGCTCACTCTCTCTCTCAAGTAAATTTTAAAAACTCAACAATAAATAAATAGATGACCCAATTTGAAAATGGGTGTATTAAGGTTTTCCAGAGAAACCAAATCCACTGGGGGCGGGGGCTACGTGTATGTGTGTAAAGAATGTCAGAGAGACATTTATTTTAAGGAATTGGCTCATGCAGTTATGGATGCTGGCAAGTGAAAAATCTGCAGGGTGGGTCAGCTGTCTGGAGACCCAGGCAAGAGCCCATGTTGCAGTTCAGTCTGAAGGCCATCTGCTGGTAGAACTCCTTCTTGCTTGGGGAAGGGCCACCTTTGTTCTGTTAAGCTGTACAACTGATTGGATAGGACCCCGTCACATTATGGAGGGCCAATCCGATTTACTCAAAGCCCACCAAGTTAAAAGTCAACCTCATCCAAACAACACCTTCACAGAAACATTGGAAATAATATTTGACTAGATACTTGAACACCGTGGCCCAGCCAAATTGACACATACAATTAGCCATCACAGTGGACAAAGGCTTTTGAATACACATTTCTTCAGAGATAATAAACAAATGCCAATGAGTGCATGAAAAGATGCAGACGTCATTATCCATGTGGAAAATACAAATCAAGACCACCATGAGCTATCACGTCACGTCTACTAGGATGGCTCCCGTCAAAAAGATGGACAATAACGAGTGTTGACTGGGACATGGAGAAATTGGAACCCTCCTACTCAACCAGTGGGAATGCAGAAATGGTGCAGCCACTTTGGACAAGAATTTGCCAGTTGCTCAAAAGGTTAAACATAGTTACCTCATGGCCCAGCAATTCCACTCATCAGAATGTACCCAAGAGAAATGAGGACATATGACCACACAGAAACTTGTACATGAACATTCACAGCAGCATTCTTCATAATAGTCAAAAAGTGGAAACAGCCTGGGTATCCATCAAGTGGATATGTTATCTGTAACATAAACAAAATATGTTATCTTCCTACACTGGAATATCATTCAGCTGTAAAAAGGATACATTGTGCAACATGGATGAACCTTGAAAATATTATGTTCAGTGGCAAAAAGCTAAACACCAAAGACCACATGTTATGATTCCATTTATATGAAATGTCCAGAATGGGCAAATGGAGACAAAAAGTAGATGGCAGTCATCAGGGGCTGGGGGAGCAGGTTATGGGGAGTGACTGCCAATGAGTATGTGGTTTTTTAGGAGGTGATGAAAGGGTTCTGGAATTGGATAGCAGTGATGAGCACATAACTCTAAGTTTATTGAAAATACTAAATTATACACTTTTTTAAAAAGGTGTATTTGAGAGAGAGAGGGAGAAGAGAGGGAGCACGCAAATGGGGAAGGGCAGAGAGAGAGAATCTTCAAGCCGACTCCCCGCTGAGCACAGAGCCCAATGCAGGGCTTGATCTCACGACCCTGAGATCATGATGACCTGAGCCAAAACCAAGAGTCTGACACTTAACCAACTGAGCCATCCAGGCACCTCTAAATTGTACGCTTTAAAAGCTGAACCTTACAGTGTGTAAATTATATCTTAAGCCTTTATTTTAAAAAGTACAAATAGTTTCAAAAGACGGACTTTCGGGCATGCTATAAATGTTTACATTTCCAAGTAAAATTATTTTATCACTCTTGAATTTATTTAATGGACTCTTAAATACTATTGCAGTGTGATGCCCTTCATCAAGTATGCTAAAAAATGCAACAAGAAGCTCTTACAGGGCGCCTGGTGGCTCAGTCAGTTGACCGTCCAACTCTTGGCTCAGCTCAGGTTGTGATCTCAGGGTCGTGAGATTGAGCCCCACATCAGGCACCATGCTCAGCATGGAGTTTGCTTAGGATTCTCTCTCCCTCTCCCGCTGCCCCTCCCCCTCATTTCTCTCTGTCTCTCTCTCAAATATATAAACCTTAAAAAACTCTCCCATAACATTAGAAATTTTACCTTGTTCTTTTTTTCTCCTTGAGCTTGTGTTTACATTTAACTTCTCAGAAGAGAAATTTCAGAGTTTTGTCCTAATGTATTGTTTTTTTTTTATACTTAGGAAGTCTTATTGATCACCTATGAGACTTCTCTACAAAAAAAAAAAAAACACACATATATGCATGCAATTTAAATTTTTTTATTTTTCTGGAATCATAAGGCCCTAAATGGTAACCTCTTTTTTCTTCTGGATTAATTTATCAATAGAATTTGTAGTCACATGTGAGCAAAACAACATACGTTACAAATTTTGACAAATAATTATTAAACAAAACAAAAGTGAAATGGAAATGCATCTCTTAATGAGGTGGATAGGGCTTTTCTTTTTTTAAAAAAGTTAATTCATGTTTTCATGTATGAATTATTATATATATTACAAATTATTATAGCAATGTCATTCAACTCTTTGAGCTCTTTCTGAAATGTATGCCAAAAATTACATAGTGATCTATTATGAAAAATAATTTTTAATCATATGTCAGCTGACACTTGATTAGATCCTCTTTCAGTTTTGTTGAACGCAAAGAATTGGAAAGCACCTTGCTTAAAGAGAATGTTTCTTACCCATCCCTTAGCTGCTGTCCTGACCCTTGCAAACCATGCAGGACGATAAGTAGTTATTATTTGCTGTGCAGCAAATAATACACTGTTCCTTCTCTCCACCTGGCCATCCCCTCCCACTCCTTTTTTCACATTTGGGCTCCTTCAAGGGGTAGCCTTTACACCATTGATCTTCAGACTACAGCATCTGTACATAAAGACTTTCCAAGGGATACATGGACAGGGATCATTTTAAGAGTATTGGATTCCAGATGCTTAACATAATATTTAATCTTTCCCAGAGCTGCTCTCTCTCTTGAAATGGGCCAGCAGTTGAGACTTCATGCAGGTTCATGTTCACAATATTCTTTCCTCTCTTTGTTTCAAAAGTAAAACTGCACCTCTCACTTATCCTGAATGTTACATTGCCCTGTAAGATTTCATGGCCTTGGAATTTTAAAAACCCCAGTGGGGGACATCTGGGTGACTCACTTGGTGGAGCATTCAACTTTTGGTTTGGGCTCAGGTCATGATCTCAGGGTCCTGGCGTCAAGCCCCCATGAGCCTGCTTGGGATTCTCTCTCTCTCCCTCTGCCCCTCCCCCAGCTCTCAGCCTCTTTCACGCTCTCTCGCTCTCTCTCTCATAAATAGATAAGTCTTTTAGAAAATAAATAACCTACAGTGGGCTAAATGGAAGGACAATTTGAAGTATTGGTATCAATGTTACTAGAGATAAAGAGGAGGATTTTATAACGATAAAAGGGGCCAATCCATCAAGAATATATGACAACTATAAATGTATATGCAGGCACCTGGGTGCCACAGGCGATTGAGCATCTGACTCTTGGTTTCAGCTCAGGTCGTGATCTCAAGGTTGTGAGATCAAGCCCCATGTCCGGCTCCGTGCTCAGCACAGAGTCTGCTTAAGACTCTCTCTCCTTCTCCCTCTGCCCTACCTCTCTCTAAAATAAATAAATGAATCCTTTTTAAAAAAAATAAATGTATATGCACCTAACAACAGGGCACCAAAATACATGAAGCAAAAAGTGACATAAATGGAGAAAGAGACCGTCGGAGACCTCAGTACTCCACTTTCGATAACAGAAGAACGAAGAAGAAGATCAACAGGGAAATAGGGGACTCGAATAATATTTTAAACCAGCTAGACTTCACAGACATCTAGAGAACACTCCACCCAACAACAGCAGATTACACATGCTTCTCAAGACATATAGAGCATTCTCCAGGATAACCCAAATGCTAAAACAAGCCTCCATAAATTTAACAGGATAGAAATAATACAAAAATATTTTCTCTGACCACAATGGAACGCTATTAGAAATCAATAACAGAGGGGCGCCTGGGTGGCACAGCGGCTGAGCGTCTGCCTTCGGCTCAGGGTGTGATCCCGGTGTTGTGGGATCGAGCCCCATATCGGGCTCCTCCGCTGTGAGCCTGCTTCTTCCTCTCCCACTACCCCTGCTTGTGTTCCCTCTCTCGCTGGCTGTCTATGTCTCTGTCGAATAAATAAATAAAAAATATTAAAAAAAAAGAAATCAATAACAGAGAAATTTGGGAAGTCACAAATATGTGGGAATTTAAAATACATTCCTAAATAACCAGTGTATCAAAGAAGAAAGCAAAAGGGAAATCAGAAAATAGTTCAAGATGAATAAAAATAAAGATAAAACATACTAAAAGTTTTTGCCACATTATTGGGTTATGGCAAAAGTGGTGCTTAGAAGGAAATTTATAGCTATAAATGCCTGTATTTAAAAAGAAGATCTTAAATCAACAACCTAACCTGCCACTTTAAACACTGAAAAAAGAACAGCAAACTGCACAAAGCAAGCAGAAGAAAGGAAATACTAAAGATTATAGTGGAAATTAATGACGAGGGGATAGAAAAACAAAAGAGAAAATCCAAGAAAACCAAAAGCTGCTTCCTTAAAGAGATCAGCAAAACCGACAAGCTTTTATTTAGACTGACCAAGAGGAAAAGAAGACTCACATCACTAGAATCAGAAATGAAAGAGGGGACATTATTACCAACCTTACAGAAATAAAAAGAATTAAAAAGAATACCATGGGGGCGCCTGGGTGGCACAGCGGTTAAGCGTCTGCCTTCGGCTCAGGGCGTGATCCCGGCGTTACGGGATCGAGCCCCACATCAGGCTCCTCCGCTGTGAGCCTGCTTCTTCCTCTCCCACTCCCCCTGCTTGTGTTCCCTCTCTCGCTGGCTGTCTCTATCTCTGTCAAATAAAAAAAAAAAAAATCTTAAAAAAAAAAAAAAGAATACCATGAACAATTGTATTCCAATAAATTAGGTAACTTAAATGAAATGGACAAATTCTTGGAAGGACACAAACTATCAAAAGACTCAAGAAGAAATTGACAATGTGAATAGGACTATAAAAAATAAAGGGACTGAATTAATAATAAAGGGAAAAAAAAACCAACTCATGAAGAAAAGCCCAGAGAGCTTCACTAGTGAGTTTCCAAACATTTAAAGAAGAATTAATGCAATCCTTCACAAGTTCTTCCAAAAAATAGAAGAGAAGGAATATTTCCCAACTTATTCTGTGAGGCCAGTATCTCTCTGACACCAAAACCAAAGACATTACAAAAGAAGAAAACTATAGGCTAATATTTCTTAGGAATATGAATGCAGAATTCATCAAAAAATACCGGCAAACTGAGTCCAGTAACGTGTGTGTGTGTGTGTGTGTGTGTGTGTGTGTGTGTGTGTTAAACACCATGACCAAGTGGGATTTATCCCAGGAATGCAAGATTGGCTTAACCTCAAAGTTGGCAAAAAGTTCTTCGATACAACACCAAAAGCACAAGTAACGAAAGAAAAAATAAATTAGACTTCATTAAAATTAAAAACTTTTGTGCTTCAAAGGACACCATCAATAAAGATGGGAGTGCCTGGCTGGCTCATTTGGTAGAGTGTGATTCTTGATCTCGGGATCATGAGTTTGAGCCCCATGTTGAGTGTGGAGACTACTTAAATTTTTAAAAAACAGGTGTGGTTTTTTTTTAAGATTTTATTTATTGATTTGACAGAGAGAGAGACAGCCGGTGAGAGAGGGAACACTAGCGGGGCGAGTGGGAGAGAAAGAAGCAGGCTCCCAGTGGAGGAGCCCGATGTGGGGCTTGATCCCAGGACCCTGGGATCATGCCCCGAGCCAAAGGCAGACACTTAACGACTGAGCCACGCAGGCACCCCCTAAAAAACAGTTTTTAAAAAGGTGGCCCCTGGGTGGCTCAGTTGGTTAAGCGTCTACCTTTGGCTCAGGGCGTGATCCCAGGGTCCTGAGATCAAGCCGCACATGGGGCTCTCTGCTCCGTGGGGAGACTGCTTCTCCCTCTCCCTCTGCCTGCTACCCCACCTGCTTGTGCTCTCTGTCTCTGTCAAATAAATAAGTAGTCTTTGAAAAATAATAATAATAAAGTAGAAAGACAACCTACAAGATGGGAGAAAATATTTGCAAATTATTTATCTGATAATAGACTAGTCTCTCGAATGTGTAAAGAAATCTTACAGATAGCCCAGTTAAAAGTGGGCAGACCGCAATGACATACTATTTTACACCCACCAGGATGGCTATAATAAAAAATTCAGATAATAACAAGTGTTGGCAAGGATGTGGTGAAATCGGAGCCTTCATACACTGCTGGTAGAAATGTAAAATGGTGGAGCCACTTTGGAAAACAGGTAGTTCCTCAGCTAAACACAGTTACCCTATGATCCAGCAACCCCACTTCTAGGTATATACCCAACAGAGATGAAAACATATCCGCACAAAAACTTGTGCACAGACATTTTAGCAGCATTACTTATAATAGTCGAAAGGTGAGAACAAGCCACATGAAAAGGGAGATATGCAGGGCCGCCTGGATGGTGCTGACGGTTGAGCATCCAGCTCTTGGTTTCGGCTCAGGTTGTGATCTCAGGGTCGTGAGATCAAGGCTCACGTTGGGCTCCACGCTCAGTGGGGAGTCTGCTGAAGTTTCTGTCTCCTTCTGCCCTCTGCCTCTTCCTGCCACACACTCTCTCTCGCTCTCAAATAAAGAAATCTTTAAAAAAAGGGAAATATGCCAATTAGCTGATAAATGGATAAATAAAATACAGTATACCCGTACGATGGAATATTATCTAGCTCTACAAAGCAATGAGTGCTGACACATGCCGTAACACGGACAAATCTTGAAAACATTATGCTATGAAAGAAGCCAGTTACAAAAGACAGTATATTATATGATTCCATTTAGATGATTCTATTATATGAATCCAGTATATTATATGATTCCATTTATAAATCAACAGAGACAGAAAGTGGATTAATGGTTGCTCAGGGCTGGTGGAAAGGAGGGAATGTGGGTGGTGATAGCTGAAGAGTACAGAGTTTCTTTGTGACGGGATGAAAATGGTCTAAAATGGACTGTGGTAATTGTTGCTCGTTTTCGTGAATATACTAAAAACTCTTGAATTATACTCTTCTGACAGGAGAATTGTATGGTATGTCAATTCTGTATCAGTAAAACTATTATAAAAAGTAATCTAACATAATGGCAGTTATGTGCCAAGAAGAAAGCAGGGACTTTGGAGTCCAACAGACTGTGTGATCCAGGTCCTGCAAGAAGCAGGCACCAAACAGGATTCGATACTCCAGGGTTTTAGTAGGGGAAGCCCTGGTCTGAGATAAAATGGGGAGGAAGATAGGAGAGGCTGAGAGAGCTGTCAGCCCGTGATGCAACTCCGGCCGCATGTGAGGGAGGGAAGGATGGTGTGGAGGAGTCACCCCAGTGTGCCTTGCACCCTAAGGAAGGTTTGGGAAGGCTGTCCAGGAGTCCTCCAGCCAAAATCCACCATCGGAGGAGTTCTGTGTCAAGCAGAAATGGATCTGCTTTCGCAGCCCTGGTGCACTCTGTCATTGGACGGAGATGCCCGTGGGAAGTGTGTCCTCCATGCGATGTGATGACGGCTTTCAGAGCGCAGCCGAACAGCTGGTCACCTAAGCTCCCTGTAGCTGGACATCTGTCAGGTGCAGTCTCATGCCCACCACACAGACTAAGGTTCAAATCCCAGCACAGCGACTTCCTCACCATACAACCTTGCTCCAAATACCCCATCTCAGCCACAGTTTTGTCATCTGCAGAATGGGGATAATTGCAGTGCCTACCACACAGGGGTATGCCTATAAACCGCTGAGCACAGAAAAAGCACACAGTAAAAGTGCTCAGTAAGTAATAGCTGCTCCTTTGTTGTATTTACTTCTACCATTTATTATTTCTTTCTAGAATTTATGTACCTCCATTAAAGAGTAAACATCATAGTCTCTGTATAATGAGTATTCTGTTTATTTTACTTAACATCATGCTGTAAGTCTTTTCCAAGTCATCATTTGCTCTTCCTAATATCTTAAAGTCTGCATTATATTCTATGGAGCACGCATATCCTAGTGTACTTAACTGTTCTCCTAATCATTAGGGCTTTACAATTTGTTGTTTGTTTGTTTGCTGTCATTAAAATTTTTGTGGGCACCTGGATGGCTAAGTCAGTTGAGTGTCCGACTCTTGATTTTGGCTCAGGTCATGATCTCAGAGTTGTGAGATCGAGCCCCGAGTTGGGCTCCCTCCCCCCAAAAAAAAATCTGTGATGGATATTTTTGTATAGAAACAGTCTCTCCCTGCATTGGATATTTCCCTTCAGGGTCCTGATGGGGATTACTAGCTTAAAGAGTGGGGACATCTTTAAGGCTCCTGATCCACGTTATTCAGTTTGCTCTCCAGGAAGGTGGGGCTAGTGTACCTTCCAACCCGAAGTATGGGAGAGTACCCACTTGGCTGTACCCTACCCAGGCGTGGGGAACCTTCTTATCCTCTCAAATATCTGCTTACTGGAAAGGCAAAGTGGCATCTTACTTATTGGTTCTCTGTTACTCATAAGGATGCACCATTTCCCAGACGCTTTTGCACAAGTGATTACTTAGTGAATTGTCCTTGCACACTAATTTATTGAGATCTTAGTTTTTCTATCAATGTATACTATTTGTTTAGTAATACTTGCCTGAGACACTTCCCATTATTTGTCCTCTGTTTTAATGGAGAGGAACCTAGTGACATTTCTCTGGTCATTTCTGGTCCCCTTTAAGCTTAGAAAGCCCCTCCTTCCTGGAGAAAGTAAACCTCTCTTTGTAGATGGCTCAAAGTAAAACCACAGCGGAGCTGCTCAGACGATGTTGTTGTTTTTTTTTAATTGTGAGTGAGTGGAGCCCAATGCAATGACCATTCACTGGGGTGGCCTCATAAACGGGCTTCCTCCCTCTTCGTGTGTCCTAGGCCCCGGACGCCCTGTAGGAGCCGCGTGGGAGGAACTCGGCAGGTGCAGAGGCGCCATGGACCAGGAGGCCGCGGGGGCTCCCCCGGATTTCCACTTCTACCCCATGGATCTGTATGACTCCGAAGACCGGCTGGACCTCTTCCCAGAAGAACACACGCGGACGGGAAGAGACGTGCACGCCGAGATGAGCGGCGAGCCCGCGGGGGCGGCCCCAGGTAAGGCCCAGAGGGACCTGGAGGAGGAGGTGGACGAGCTTGTCCATTTGTACGCGCTCGGAGGTGCTGGCGAGTGGGGCGCCGAGCTCGCGGACGGAAACGCGCCCCACATGGAGGTTTTGGACCATCGGCCGCAGCTGGCCGCGGCCGGGGCGCAGAGGGACTGGCGACTGGGGGTCGAGGCCGAGGTCCACGGCTACGCGGGCTGGGGCGCCGCCGGCCCCAGCCGGGAGCTGCGAGAGGCCTACAGGTACGCGCATGGCCGAGCCAGCGAGGAGTACGAGTGCTACGTCATCCCCGAGGAGGAGGACGAGGACGAAGCCGCCCTGGTCTTCTGCGTCACTTGCAAAGCTCCAGTAAGGGCGGTGGAGGTTTCTGACGAACACAGAGGGCACGAGGTGACCCCACTGAGCAAGGCACTGGAGAGCGCCAAGGTAAGCAGGTGTCCTCGGTCGTTCTGTGGGTAGTGCGTGCATGTCTCAGGTAGGCAGGCAGGGAATGAACGTCAAAGGCCCTCTACAGAAGAGAGAGAAGTACGCTAACGTCTCCTTGGGTTCCTCTGTTCGCTAGGATGAAATCCACAAAAACATGTTCAAACTGGAAAAGCAGATTATCGAGATGGAGAATTTTGCAAATCACTTGGAGGAAGTTTTCATCACGGTGGAGGTAAGAGCAGGCGTGGTGAACCTGTCACACACGTCAGACCCACACCCCAGCCACAGGTTCCCCGGGTCAGCGGCTGGGACAGGTGTGAGAGAATCTGCCCTGACTACACCCTCCCAGGGGACCATTGCCTGTCCGCATTCTCTCCTGAACGGGAAGCTCCCCTCTGTCTTTCTAGCCTCAGCCCTGCTGCAGGGTGGGGCTCTTGCGTGGCCCAGCCTTGACCAGGCGTTGCAAGACACCCATCCTTCCTTGTTCGAGTCCCCAGCTGTTATCTGTGTCTCGTAAGATCCATACCCATCCATGTCCGTCACCGACATGTCACAGTCCCCTGGGTGAGCCTGTTAGGTATACGGTGCACCGCGGTGTTGCCGGCACTCAGCCTCACCATCCAGCTAAGGTTCGCCAGGACCGAGATCAGGGGACTCTCCACCCCCTTCTCTCCCTGCGGATGCTCTGCTTCTGTGAATAAATACAGCCTCGGACTGTATCCGCAGGAGCACCTCATATGAATTAGCTCAGTCCCAGGCCCCTCTCCCATGAAGCTGGAACTTACGAGGGAGGGGGACTATTGCACTAATCCCCGATGCAGGGCACAGGGAAGGCACGAGCGTAAGGTAGTGGTAGGAGGGAGACGTGTGCAGCCCCCTGGACAGAACTCCCTACACCCGCACTGGCAGCTCTCTGTCAGATCGAAGGCAGTCACCCCCAGTGAGGACTCTGAGTTTTCCCTTTCACACCAGCACCGGTGCCATCGTGAGCAAGTCTTGTGCGCTTAGAAGATGCTCGACAACTGTTCCCCGAGTCATTCGTAAGAGCCTCTTCTTTGGAAGTGTTTCTGTTGTCTGTGAGGCTGGCATCAGTCAGAAGCCGCAGAGCTCGCTTGGCCTTCCAGCCTAAGTGAGAGGCCCGGTAGTTGGCAGGCTTGAGTGAATAGGACTCATCTGCTGTGCCCCAGGGCTAATACTGCTGCGAGCCTTCCTCTGTCCTCCTGTGCATCCTCGTCTACTAGACAGTGCCATCTGGCCACAACCCTCCCTCCCCTTCCCTGTCATCGTTCTCTTAGCGGATGTGAGGATTTGTGTGATTCTGGTGTTTGTGTGATGCGAGCATCAGGGAGCAGAGGTGAGTGTTGCGAGATGTTCGGGGCTCAGGAGGGAAAGCTAGTGGGCATATCCCAGGGCAAACATCTCCGTGTTAAGGTCCAAGGATGCAGTGGCAGGCTGACTCCTCACTGACCATCTTCCAAGGATGCAGCGGCCACAGCAGAGGTGGGGTGGCGTGGGGGGAGGGGGGAGGGGGGAGGGGTGCAAAATGCTGCCAGGAGAGAAAGCCATGCTCCTCATTGAGATTATCCCAGGGGTTCTAGCCGCAGACTCCTGGTCCTAGCTCCCACTGCACCCACCCCAGCATGGTGGCAAGAGGTGATAAGACCCAGGGAAGGTGATTAAACATCTCTGGCTGGATACATTTCCATGCCCCCAATGGCTCTGCAGCCGACACACCACATTCACTGAGATGATGGCTGAGGTCAACCCCTCTTACAGGAGAACTTCGGAAGACAAGAACAGAACTTTGAGTCACATTACAACGAGATCTTGGAAACACTCGCTCAGAAATATGAAGAAAAGATACAAGCTCTAGGGGAGAAAAAGAAAGCAAAGTTGGAAGCCTTGTATGGACAGCTTGTCAGCTGTGGGGAAAACCTCGACACCTGTAAGGAACTCATGGAAACCATAGAGGAGATGTGCCATGAGGAGAAGGTTGACTTCATCAAGGTCAGTCATGAGGTGACACGAGATCATGAACCCACGTGACAGTATGGCTGGGGTAGGTTAGAGTGTCTCTTCTCTGCCTGGAGGCGTTACTGTTGACCTCTGCGGTCAGCCTCCATTTGGTTCCTGGATGTTCATGATGACGAGTTGGTCACGCATGTCTCCACGCAGCTTTGCCGTGAGAGGCTGGCTCACCCCTTCCCTCCGCCGTTGCTCAGGCCTCCACCAGCCTCAGTTCCTCTCTCCCAGAGACCCGTCCCGTCGCCGGGAGCCGAGCAACTCAGCGCTCTGAGAGTTTTCTCATCACCTCAGGTGGCCTCTTGGAGCCCCGGGGAGGAGCTTGTCCAGGCTAAAAGCCACCTCTCACTCTCCAGTTACAAGGGGAGCAATTTTAAATCTTTATAAATTCAAACATGAAAAAAAAAAAAAACCCATTTTTTAATTTCCTCGAAATCCAGTTAACTCTGACCTCAAGGCCCCATGCCGCCAGGCGATGGGAATTTCAGCCTCGGTCAGAGGTGGGGTCCCCTTTCTTCACAAGGTCCCACAGGACTCTCGGGTCGTTGTGGTGTCGGGGTTGTGAGGGAGGGGCCTTCAGCTGCCAGAGCTTCCCAGTTGCCAAATACGGCCTCACCCTGACCCCGGGCCCCGTGGCCGCCCCTCCAAGCCAGCAGCACTTCCTTCCCGCTCCTGCCCTGCTGGTGCTCCTGCTCGGGGCAAGGGGCCCGCGACAGAAGCTGGACGGCAAGTCGGCAGGCACCGTGAGAACCCCCGAGACGCAGACCTCGTGACCCACTGGTCTCACAGTATCGCTGAATCTGAGACGTGATCCCGATGTGCGGAACGCGGTGTGTGCGAGAGTGTCCTCACTGATATCTGTGGCGATGAAACCTCGGAAACAGATGAAGTGTCCGCTAGCAGAGGGACGGCTTCGTAGACAATGGCGTTCCCCTTCAAGGAGCTGTCACGCGGTCTCAGGCCGGCCGTGCGGAAGAGCATCTGTTCCCCGGGTGCTCACGCCAAGTTCAGTTCCCCGGGTGCTCACGCCGAGTCCAGTTCCCCGGCTGCTCACGCCCAGTCCAGTTCCCCGGGTGCTCACGCCGAGTCCAGTTCCCCGGCTGCTCACGCCCAGTCCAGTTCCCCGGGTGCTCACGCCGAGTCCAGTTCCCCGGCTGCTCACGCCCAGTCCAGTTCCCCGGGTGCTCACGCCGAGTCCAGTTCCCCGGCTGCTCACGCCCAGACGTAGTGTCCATGATTCATTGTTTGCGTGTAACAGCCAGTGCTTAGCCATCAGGGAAATTCAAGTCAAAACCACACTGAGATACCACCTTATGCCAGTTAGAATGGCAAAAATAGACAAGGCAAAAAACAACAAATGTTGGAGAGGATGTGGAGAAAGGGGATCCCTCTTACACTGTTGGTGGGAATGCAAGTTGATACAGCCACTTTGGAAAACAGTGTGGAGGTCCCTCAGAAAGTTAAAACTAGAGCTACCCTATGATCCAGCAGTTGCACTACTGGGTATTTACCCCAGAGACACAGACGTAGTGAAGAGAAGGGCCATATGACCCCAATGTTCATAGCAGCATTGTCCACAATAGCTAAATTGTGGAAGGAGCCGAGATGCCCTTCAACAGACGAATGGATAAAGATGTGGTCCATATATACAATGGAATATTACTCAGCCATCAGAGAGAATGATTACCCAACATTTGCAGCAACATGGACGGACTGGAGGAGATAATGCTAAGTGAAATAAGTCAAGCAGAGAAAAACAATTATCATATGGTTTCACTCATTTGTGGAACATAAGGAATAGCAGGGAGATCAGTAGGAGAAGGAAGAGAAAAATGAAGGGGGGGTAAACAGAAGGGGGAATGAACCACGAGACACTATGGACTCTGGGAAACAAACAGGGTTTCAGAGGGGAGGGGGTGGGGGAATGGGATAGGCCGGTGATGGGTAGTAAGGAGGGCACGTATTGCATGGAGCACTGGGTGTTATACGCAAGCAAGAAATTTGTTTCCAAAATCAGTTTGATATTTTCTCCTTTTCCTCCTCCTTTTTAGGATGCCGTGGCTATGGCTGACAGGTAATACTTTTGTACTGAAACATATTTTCTTCTTCTGTTCCTTTTTCCTCTAGTTTTCCAAATAGACTCAGTTCCCCTTGGGTATATGGTCCCGGTTTCAGCTTTCGTGTCTGCCCCTAAGATCAAATAGCACTGGCTTTGGAGGGAAGATGGGGGTCACAAGGACCCACTAGTATTGAATCTCAGGATCCCAGGGCTGGAAGGGAGTGTATGGCGAGGCCCAGCCAGCAAACGCGTGGTCGGGTCTCCTCCATGAGCCCCTCCGTTCACCAGGAGGAACCAGGATCCAGTGTCCCTAGCATCCCCTAGCTGTGCCAGAACCCAGACTATGCACTGCAGAAAGTATGCACATCGTGGAGTCAGACAGGAGTTCAAATCCTGCTACCCCCCTGCCCATGACCCTGGGCAAGGCCAGCCAGCCTAGGACCCACCTTCCTTATCTGCAGACAGGAATAGTTTTATGGGAATTAAATGAGACAATGTCTGTAAAGCAACATGAATGGTGAAGCTTGATAACATAAGGGTTAAAAGAACAGGTTCTGGCAAAGGACAGACCCGGTTTCAGATTCTGCCCCTGCCACTCACAAACCCTGTGACTGCCAGGGTCAAGAGCACTCAGAGCCCCCATCCACCGTCAGCAGGTTGAGTATGCTTGGCCCCATGGAAAAGAAACCTCAGAGTCTGTACATCTTGGGGCCTGGGGTGATGTGGGGACGGGAACTTCCAGATCAGCACCTGTGCATGCCCCCAGCTGAACCCCCTCCCTTCCCCTCCCCTCCGACGCACAGATCAGTCCCACCCATCCCCACTGGAGATGTCCTGGGTCAGTCACGAAAGCAGATAGCCCAAGGCAACCAGCAGCATGTTAAAATAAAGAAGTAAAAATTCAGCAAA